>NC_064848.1:191659064-191791564 GCF_024139225.1 Suncus etruscus | reverse complement strand
GTAGGGCCTTGCACTCAGCTGACCTGGCTTTGGTCTACGCAGTGGTCCTCAAACTATGGCCCGCGGGCCACATATTGTATTTGTATCTGTTTTGTTTCTTCATTGCAAAATAAGATATATGCAGTGTGCATAAGAATTCGTTCATAAGTTTTGTTCTTACTATAGTCAGACCCTCCAATGGTCTGAGGGACAGTGAACTGGCCCCCTGTTTAAAAAGTTTGAGGACCCCTGGACAGCATCCCAAATGGTCCCCCTACTCTCCACCTGAAGTAGTTCCTGAGTGCAGGGCCAGGAGTAAGGTCTGAACATCGCAGAATATAGATCAAAAACTAACAAACAGAAAGATCCACTCGCATTCTAATGGCCTCTTTCCATTCCTAAACCACTGATCATGTAACATACCCTATTTAAGCTACATAGCAAAGCTGGTAGGGGTGGCATGATCAGCCTAATTTATGGAGCAATATTTGAGACTAAGGGTCCACACACTTGGTGTAGTAACCACAGAATCAGGATTTAAGCCCAATACTGCTCTTTTCCGGTGTCCCTTCTGCTACACCTGCCAGGCTCAAAGCCTAGCCATCCTCTCTTAGCCTCCTGCTTTCCTCTTCCTTTCTTCCTTCCTTCCTTTCTTTCGTTTTCTTTCTTTCTTTCTTTCTTTCTTTCTTTCTTTCTTTCTTTCTTTCTTTCTTTCTTTCTTTCTTTCTTTCTTTCTTTCTTTCTTTCTTTCTTTCTTTCTTTCTTTCTTTCTTTCTTTCTTTCTTTCTTTCTTTCTTTCTTTCTTTCTTTCTTTCTTTCTTTCTTTCTTTCGTCCTTAGCCTCCTGCTTTCCCCTCCCTTTCTCCTTCCTTCTTCCTTCTTCCTTCTTCCTTCTTCCTTCTTCCTTCCTTCCTTCCTTCCTTCCTTCCTTCCTTCCTTCCTTCCTTCCTTCCTTCCTTCCTTCCTTCCTTCCTTCCTTCCTTCCTTCCTTCCTTCCTTCCTTCCTTCCTCTCCTTCCTCCCTCCCTCCCTCCCTCCCTCCCTCCCTCCCTCCCTCCCTCCCTTCCTTCCTTCCTCCTTTTGTTTTTGTTTTTGGGTAGCAGGGGTTACTCTGGCAGCAGGGGTTACTTCTGGCTCTGCGCTCAGTTGTCGCTCCTGGTAGGCTGGGGAGACCAAATGGAATGCCGGGATTCGAACCACCGTCCGTCCTGGATCGGCTGCGTGCAAGGCAAATGCCTTACCGCTGCGCTATCTCTCCGGCCCCCTGCTTTCCTTTCTGTAGAGATCATTAAAGTCCCATTAATGGGAAGAAAATTCCTTTTTTGGAGGGGCCACACCCGGTGACACTCAGGGGTTACTACCGGCTATGCGGAGTTTCTCAGGACCAGCAGCAGGGGGCGCTGCAGGCCCGCACAGCGCGCCGGTTAGCCGCGAACCGCCTCAACTTGCTCCTTTTTTGTTTTTTTTTTTTGTTTGTTTGTTTGTTTTTGTTTGGAAGCTATACCCGGTGATGCTCAGAGCTTATTCCTGGCTCTGCTTTTAGGGATCATTCCTGGCAGGGTTCGGGAGCCCATAATCCCTACACGCCAGGAATTTTCTAGTGCTTCATTCTAGAGGAAATCTATATTTACATCAGCAAATACGTTATTTTCTTTCTATATCAAAAATGCCACAGAACGACACGTTTTGTTCTGTATTGATTCCACAGATGTTCACCCTACGGGCTGAAGAGACAGTGCAGAGAGGAGGGGGCTTACCTTGCACTTTGCAGGTCCCGGTTAGATCCCCAGCATCTCACATAGTCCCCGGAGGCCCCTGGAGTGATCTCTAAGAGCAGAGACAAGAGCAATACCTGAGAACCACCTGTGTGAGCCAAAAACAGAAAAGGGAAAACCCTAGAGGGGAGATTAGGACACACTTTTTTTTTTTTGGTGGTCCCTCAGAGGTCATATGGAGTGCCAAGGACTGAACCCCAATTGGCCACATGCAAGACAATTGGCCTACCCGACTATACCATTATTGTTCCAACTCCCCTTTCTTCTAGCATTTCCAAGATCATTTATCTCAGATAAATGTCCCTATTATTATGCATAATTTTTAATGGAGTGCTTAAATTAGGATCAATTCTACCAATTTCCTATGGTTTTCTTTTTTTTTTTTTTTTTTGGTTTTTGGGTTACACCTGGTGGCACTCAGGAGTTACTCCTAACTCTGCACTCAGAAATTGCTCCTGGTGGGGCCAGAGAGATAGCATGGAGGTAATGCATTTGCCTTTCATGCAGAAGGACGGTAGTTCGAATCCCGGCATCTCATATGGTCCCTCGTGCCTGCCAGGGGCGATTTCTGAGCATAGAGCCAGGAGTAACCCTGAGTGCTGCTGGGTGTGACCCAAAAACCAAAAAAAAAAAAAACACTGAGAAGAAATCACTCCTGGCAGGCTTGGGGGACCATATGGGATGCCAGGAATCTGGAGTCTGTCAGGGGTTGGCTGCGTGCAAGGCAAATGCCCTACTGCTATGCTATCACTCTGGCCCACCTATGTTTTTCTGTTGGGACCATACCCAGTAGTGCTCAGTGACTATTTCGGGCAGGACTCAGGGTCCCATATAAGGTACCACGGATTGAACAATGTTTGGACAGTGTAATATTTCTCCAGACCTTGTTTTCTATCTTGAGCTATAACAAAACTGTGAATAAATATATTGGTAGAGGCTGCTTTGCACATACTTGTATCTACAGGAGAAATTCAAGGAGTGAAATTGCTTTACTGAAATTGCAGCATCACCTATAGTTCCTGGGGTGGCTGCTTTGGCAGAGATCTGCAAAGCCTGTCCCCTGCCCTGGCTCCAGCTCTCACATCAAGATTTCTCATTGTAGGGCTGGAGAGATAGCATGGAGGTAAGGTGTTTGCCTCGCATGCAGAAGGTCGGTGGTTCGAATCCTGATGTCCCATATAGTCCCTCGAGCCTGCCAGGAGAGATTTCTGAGCATAGAGCCAGGAGTAACCCCTGAGCGCTGCCAGGTGTGATCCAACCCTCCCCCCTGAAAAAAAAAAAAAAAGATTTCTTATTGTTATTGGGATCAGAGAGATAGCACAGTGGATAAGGCCGTTTACCTTGTACGCAGCTGACCCAAGTTCAATTCCCAGCATCCCATATGGTCTCCCCAAGCATTCCAGAAGTAATTTCAGAGCACAGAATAACCCCTAAGCACCACCAGTGTGGCCCAAAAATTGCGAAAAAAAAATTAAAGATTTCTCAATGTTGACCTCTCCCAGATAAGATAGATTCCCTCTGCAATTTTCTTTTTCTTTTTGGACACAATCCATAATGTTCCAGACCCCCCTTCTGAAGTTTCCATCATATTTCTTTTAAAATGAGAGTGCTTGACCTCAAACTTGTCCAAACAGTTTATGAATGATTGGTAGGTGCCTCCTAGATGCAGGCCCTATGCTGGGTCCTCCACTGACTGGCCCTGACACAGTTCCATCTTTTTAATTTTTTTTCTCAGGAATTTGAAATTTATATTTAAGAGGAGTGTCTATAAAAGTGCTAGGAACTATTGATCATATAACCTTTAATCATTCAAAGTGTGTATATGGGGCCGGAGCAATAGCACAGAGGTAGGGCTTTTGCCATTATGCGTCTGATCCAAGATGGACCTCAGTTTGATCCCCGGCATTCCATCTGGTTCCCCAAGCCAGTAGGGTTTTCTGAGTGCATAGCCAGGAGTAGTCCCTGAGCTTCACTGACTATACCCCCTCCCCCCAAAAAGAGAAAGGTCTACAAAACGTGAATATGGTAGACACATCACACTGACAATGTATCACTGTGCTGTAATAAATAATGGCCAAAATAAAGACTCTTTGCAAACACAGCATAAAAACCTCCCTATCTTTTAAAAAATTTTTTTTATATTTGAGGGGCTCCAAAGTGGGGCTGAAGGGCAATTCTTTTAGTTTAGTTTTTTTTTGGGGGGGGGGGGGCCGTACAGGGGTTATTACTGGCTTTGTACTCAGAAATTGCTCCTGGCAGGCTCAGGGGACCATGTGGGATACCAGGGATTAAACTAAGGTCTGTCCTGAGTCAGCCACTTGCAAGACAAACACCCTATCCTCCATGCTATCACTGCAGCCTCAGGGAAAATGCCTTTTTTGGGGGGGGTTTTGAGGGGGTCACACCAGGCGGTGCTCAAGGGTTACTCCTGGCTGTCTGCTCAGAAATAGCTCCTGGCAGGCACGGGGGACCATATGGGACACCGGGATTTGAACCAACCACCTTTGGTCCTGGATCGGCTGCTTGCAAGGCAAATGCCACTGTGCTATCTCTCTGGGCCCCCCCCTTTTTTTTTTTTTTTTGGCGTTTGGACCACACCCGTTGACGTGGGGGACCATATGTGATGCTGGGGATCAAACCAAGGTCTGTCCTGGGTCAGCCGCGTGCAAGGCAAACATGCTACCACTGTGCTATCGCTCTGGCCCCCAAATATATGTTTTTAATTGGATTACTGTGAGATAAATAAAGTTGTTGATGGTTGAGTTTCAGTCATACAATGTTCCAACATCCATCCCTTCACCAGTGCACATTTCCTTCCACCGATATCCCCAGTTTCCTTCCCCATTCCACCTCCAGATTGCCTGCTTCTGTGGCAGGCTCTAATATCTTTCTCCCTCCCCCCTCCCTCTCTCCTTCCCACCTTTTTCCCTTTTAGACTATGGTTCGCAATATTGTTACCGAGGGGTATCATGCCTATCTCCTTATCTCCTTCAGCACCCAGTTTTTGTCCAGAGTGAGCCTTTCCAACTATCCTTGTCATTATGGTCCCATTTCTGTCCTACTGCTCTCCTGTTCTCTTTGTGGCAAACTTCCTACAATCACCAGTCCTCCAGGCACTCGTTTCTATTGTCTTTGGGTATTTTATCTATCTATCTATCTATCTATCTATCTATCTATCTATCTATCTATCTATCTATCTATCTATCTATCTATCTATCTATCTATCTATCTATCTATACATCTATCTATCTATCTATCTATCTGTCTGTCTGTCTGTCTGTCTGTCTGTCTGTCTATCTATCTATCTATCTATCTATCTATCTATCTATCTATCTATCTATCTAATCTACCTACCTACCTACCTATCTATCTACCTATCTATCTATCTAACCATCCATCCATCCATCCATTTACCCACCTATCTATATCTCCCACAAATGAGTAAGATCATTCTATGTCTATCCCTCTTCCTCTGACTTCAGCATAATACTCAGCATAATACTCTCCAAACCTACCCATGTATAAGAAAATTTTATGAATTCATTTTTCTAATGGCTTCATAGTACTCCATTGTGTAGATATACCACAAATTCCTTTTCCACTCATCTGTTCTCAGGCACTTAGGTTGTTTCCAGATTCTGGCTATAGTGAATAGTACTACAAGGAACATAGGAATGTAGATACCTTTTCTGCATTGTGTTTTGGGACTTCCAGGATATATTCCCAGGAGTGGTATTTCTGGGTCACAGGGGAATTTAATTTTTAGTGTTTTGGAGGAATGTCCATATGATTTCCCAGAAAAGGAACCAGTTGACATTCCTACCAGCAATAATGAGAGTCCCCTGACGCATCTTTTCCTGATGATCCCCTAAACACCCACCTGCCATTTCCTTCCTTGGCCACTCTCGTAGGGCCTCCCTCCTTGACTTGTTGGGCCTCTTCTTCATTTTATTTGCTTATTTATTTTTGTTTGGGGATTGCACCTGGTGATACTTAGGGCTTACTTCTAGCTCTGTACTTAGGAAGTAGTCCTGGCAAGCACCCTACTTGCAGCATTATCACGCTGGCCCTTCTGCTCTGTTTTAAAATTCATTAAATTTTGTTCCTTCCCCCCTCCTTTCCTTCTGGAACCTTGGAAGCTGTAGTGATGGCAGGGTCCTGTACATAGGCATGGCTGTGAGGCTCGCTGAGAGAGGTGATACAGGTTTGGGGGCTTCATGGGGTTTGTACTCTTCAGTTGCAGTGCTCACACAGCTCATAGTCATAGCACTCATCAAAGACCACAGCAGAGCTCACTCCTGTGCTCCCCAGAGGTTCAATTTCCAAGTAGTGATGCCCACATGCTGCCAGCAGCCACAATTCTCTGGCACAACTGCACGTGCCAATCTGGGAATCGCTGCGGAATCACCAGAATCACACACACAGCTGAGCTTCCAGGGCCACTCACAGCAGGGCCAGGACCACTCACAGAGGTGCCAGGACTACCCACAGCAGAGCTGGGACCACCAAAGCAAGCTGAGACCACCCACAGCAGGGCTGAGACCTCCCACTGCAGAACCACTGAGATGTTGCCGAGCCCACATAGACTCAGGATTTGAACTCACGACCACACGTTTGCAGGCAGGTGCTTCAAGTCCCTAAATACTTCCTCCAAGTCTTGGTCTCTTCAAAGGGCTCAGAGGTGAAGCAAAGGAAAATGTGGTGTTGCCTTTTCTTTGTTTCTCAAGATGAATCACAGTTCAGTGGGGCTGAGAGGTGGGGGCATGAGTCCTGAGGTGGAAGTTAGCCCTGAACCCCTGAACTCTTCAAAGCCAGCAGGCGCTGCAGCTCAGCCCTTGCCTCAGGTGAGCAGAGCAGGTACCAGGAACTGGGGCCAGTGATGCTTTTGTTTTGCAGTGGGCTGGGGGATGAGGTCCAGACATAGGACCACTGGCAGCAAAGATGGATGCCTCAACCTGTTGTGAGAGAAAAGCAAACAGACATGATGCTGAGGCCCAGGCTCTCTCATTGATTTTACAAAGTCCCTTCCTTTAGGGTCCTGGGGCCAGTGAAGCAGCCAGATTTTTGCTCCTGACTTTCTCTGGTCTCTCCTCAGAATCAAGGCAGAACTGAGTCCACACCTCCCTGCCTTCCTCCTGGGTTACTTCTGGCTATGCATTCAGAAATTGCTCCTAGCTTGGGGCGCCTGGAATCACTGCCTACAGCTGAGCTATCGCTCCTGCCCTGCTGAACTGGGTTTGAATCCTGGTACTGCAATACAGTCCCCTGTGGCCCACTAGGACTGATCCCTGAGTCACGAGTAAGCCCTAAGCACTACAAGGTTTGGCTCCCAAACAAACAAAAATAAATGACTTTCTGGGCCAAAAAGAAGTACAGTGGGTGAGGCTCAATTTTTGTTCAATCTTTGGCACCTTATATGCACACCTCCAAGCTTTAGCAGGAGTAAGCCTTGAGAATCACTAGGCATGGTCCAAGGCATCTTCCTCAAATAAAAGAACTCAGACTTGGCTACCACTCTTTCCTCTGTAAAAGGCACATAAAGAAATCACTGGAGAAGGACCGGGTGGCCTTGCCCTTGCCTTCCCTGGGCTCCCAATACTGCAGCAGCAACAGCCCCATCCAGGGCGGAAGACAGGAGGGATCGTGGTCGCTTTCACCTCACTCTTTCCCTCCCTTGGCTGCATTCTTTCCAAGAACTCAGAAGGAACAAATGTACCAACCAGAAACAACCTGTGAGATTGAAAAGGAGCTAAGGCACTTTCCTGGCAGCATAGAGCTGGGAGTATACCTCAAGCATAGTTTTTGGTTTAATCCTCAGCATCATCTGATTCCTTGAGCATGCAAGAGTGACGCCCCAGAGGCTGGAGCATAGCACAGCAGAAGGGCATTTGCCTTGCACGTGGCTGATCCAGGACGGACCTGGGTTCGATCCCCGGTGTCCCATATGGTCCCCCATGCCAGGAGCTATCTCTGAGCGCATAGCCAGGAGTAACCCCTGAGCATCACCAGGTGTGGCCCCAAAACAAAATAAAACAAAAAAACAGTGACCCTCCCAATGCTGAGATTGGGCTATCCCCCAGGTAACCCCTCAGAACCACTGGATGTGGTCCAGAACCCAGAAGAAAGAAAGACAAAGAAACATAAACATGCTTCCTTTCCTCAGACAGAAGCCGGACATTTTCTGTAGGTTAAAAACAGGTCCTGCCCCTCTAGTTGAAGACCTCATGTGCTGTGTCTTTTGTGGGGAGACAAGGAGAGGGGTTCAGAGCAGCATTTTCTCCCAACTTGAAGGCTGCTGGAGCTGGCAGAGGATGTCTCTCAGACTGCTACCTCCTAGCAGTCCCCAAACTCTCCCCAGTCCCCAGGAGGTTGAGATCTGCACCAGGGAACCAGAATTCCTTATTCATCATGGTCAGTGGTCGGCGACCTGCGGCTCCCGAGCCACATGTGGCTCTTTACACTTTTTTTTTTTTATTTAAACACCTTGATTACATACATGATTGTGTTTGGGTTTCAGTAATAAAAGGAACACCACCCATCACCAGTGCAACATTCCCATCACCGATGTCCCAAATCTCCGTCCTCCCCACCCGACCCCCGCCTGTACTCTAAACAGGCTCTGCATTTCCCTCATACATTCTCAATATTAGGACAGTTCAAAATGTAGTTATTTCTCTAACTAAACTCATCACTCTTTGTGGTGAGCTTCCTGAGGTGATGCTCTTTACACTTTTTTTTTTTTTTTTTTGTGGTTTTTGGGTCACACCCGGCAGTGCTCAGGGGTTATTCCTGGCTCTAGGCTCAGAAATTGCTCCTGGCAGGCACAGGGGACCATATGGGGCAACGGGATTCAAACCGATGACCTCCTGCATGAAAGGCAAACGCCTTACCTCCATGCTATCTCTCCGGCCCCGCTCTTTACACTTTTAATGTGGCTCTTCTGTGTGCCAGGCGGCCGCTCCAGGACTCAGGACTCTGCTCCTAGCCTCTGTCAGTGCACGCCCTGTGTGGCTCTCAAAATAAATTTCAATCGTGGTTTTGGCAAGATTTGGCTCAGTTGAGAAAAAAGGTCGCCAACCACTGATCATGGTGTACTAGCAGCACCTCGAGAACTATGCTCCAGCGATGGGCTGAAGGTGGGCGACCCCAGCTCTAAGTGGGGACCCCTCCTATTGGGGAAGTGACAAGTCATGGGAGCAGTTATATTTGAGACATGTCAAATTCACTTTTCCTGCAAAACATTCCTTTTCCCATAAAGGGTGGGGAGAGAGAGGGTGGGGAGGAATCACAGGAAGGTGGGGTCAGGCTAAGGTGCAGACTTCTGGGGAGCACTGGGGTGCTCTGTTGGAGCATCACTGGCTGTGGTCCCAAATCAAAACAAAAACAAAACAAAAAACCAAGATCAGCAGTATACAAGGCACGTTGCCTGAACTTTTGATTATCTTTCTGGACCCTGAGTTTGAGTTTTTTTTTTTTTTTTCTTTTCTGAATCACTCCTGGTGGGCTCAGGGGCTAATATGGAGTCCTGGAGATGGAATTCAGGTTGGCCGCATGCAAGGCAAGTGCCTTGTTTACTGTCCAGCCTCCAAGTTTGAGCTCAAAAGCCAGAAGACCTTGATCAAGTCCCAACACTTTCTCAGCCTAAAATGGAAACAGCTGCGGCATCTCTTCCTTTTACGTACATGACTATTAGCACTGAGAGAGAGAAAAATGCATCAGTGTGTTGAGAAAAGTCTATTAAAAATCTAGTATTTATGTGAAAGATATGTAAGTCATTATAATCAAAAATTGTGTCTTATTTAGAAATGTTCTTTGACTTACATGTGTTATTATATTATATTAATGTTATATTATATTACTATATTCTGTTATGTCAGTTTACCTCAACATGTTAATCAATTTTGTCTCTTGAATAAATTCTTACAATAAAAAAATTAAAAATAAAAAATCTAGGGCCCGGAGAGATAGCACAGCAGCGTTTGCCTTGCAAGCAGCTGATCCAGGACCAAAGGAGTTGGTTTGAATCCCGGTGTCCCACATGGTCCCCCGTGCCTGCCAGGAGCTATTTCTGAGCAGACAGCCAGGAGTAACCCCTGAGCACCGCCGGGTGTGGCCCAAAAACCAAAAAAAAAAAAAAAATCTAGTATTTAGGAGCCAGAGAGATAGCATGGAGGTAGGGCATTTGCCTTGCATGCAGAAGGACAGTGGTTCAAATCCCAACATTCCATATGGTCCCCCGAGCCTGTCAGGAATGATTTCTGAGCATAGAGCCAAGAGTAACCCCTGAGTGCTGCCGAATGTGACCCAAAACAAACAAAAATCTGGTATTTGGGGGTGGGCCAGAGCAGTGGTGCAAGCAGTAGGGTAGGGTGTCTGCCTTGGCACGAGCTAACCTAGGACTGACCAAGGTTTAATCCCCCAGCATCCCATATAGTCTCCCAAGCCAGGGGTAATTTCTGAGCACATAGCCAGGAGTAACCCCTGAGCATCACTGGGTGTGGCCCAAAAAACAAAACAACAACAAAAAAAATCTGGTATTTAGGGCTGGAGCAATAGAACCTTGAACAGGGCTCTTACATGTGGCTGACCCATGTTTAATTTCTGGCATCACATATAGCCCCCTGAGCCCTGCCAGGAGCAATCCCTCAGTGCAGGACCAGGAGTAATTTCTGAGCAATGCCAAGTGTGACTCATGCCTCCAAAAAAGGGGGCGTGGAGCGATAACACAGTGGTAAGGCATTTGCCTTGCACACTGATGACCCAGGATGGACCTTGGTTCGATCCCCCAGCATCCCATATGGTTCCCCAAGCCAGGAGCAATTTCTGAGTGCATAGCCAGGAGTAATCCCTGAATGTCACTGAGTGTGGCCCAAAAACCAAAAGAAAAAAAAAAAAAGCTGTTATTTAGGAACTGGAGAGATAGTACAGGAGATAAGGCACTGTCTTGCTCATTCGAGTTTGAATCTCCATCCCTTCTACCACAATGATCCCCCTGAGCAAAGCCTTGGTCACTCCTGAGCACAGAGTCATGAGTTGCCTCTGAGCATCACCAGATGTGCCCCCGAACCCCAATAGTAATACTAAATAATAAAATTTAAAACTAAATAAGTAGGGGCCGGGCGGTGGTGCTAAAGGTAAGGTGCCTGCCTTGCCTGCGCTAGCCTTGGACGGACCGCGGTTCGATCCCCCGGTGTCCCATATGGTCCCCCAAGCCAGGAGCAACTTCTGAGCACATAGCCAGGAGTAACCCCTGAGCGTTACCCGGTGTGGCCCAAAAACCAAAAAAAAAAACCAAAAAAAAAAAAACACTAAATAAGTGACACATTCCTTGAAGCTGTCCCCCCCCTTTTTTTGTTTTTGGGCCACACACTGTGACACTCAGGGGTTACTCCTGGCTATACGCTCAGAAATTGCTCCTGGGGGACCATATGGGACACGGGGGATGGAACCCAGGTTCATCCTGGATCAGCCTCATGCAAGGCAAACACCCTACTGCTGCACTATTGATCCTGCCCCAAAGCTGTCCCTTTTTTTTTTTTTTTTTTTTTGGTTTTTGGGCCACACCCGGTGGTGCTCAGGGGTTACTCCTGGCTGTCTGCTCAGAAATAGCTCCTGGCAGGCACGGGGGATCATATGGGACACCGGGATTTGAACCAACCACCTTTGGTCCTGGATCGGCTGCTTGCAAGGCAAACACCGCTGTGCTATCTCTCCAGGCCCAAAGCTGTCCCTTTTTAAGTAGACTGGTCAAGGGTTGTTTTTATTTTTTGGTTTTTGGGTCACATCCAGTGGTGCTCAAGGGTTACTCCTGGCTTTGCGCTCAGATATCGGTCCTGGCAGACTTTGGGGACCATATGGATTGCCAGGAATCGAACCTCGGTCTGTATGGATTGGCTGTTTGCAAGGCAACCACCCTGCCGCTGTGCTATAGCTCTGGCCCTAATTCAAGGGTTTTAAGTGGACACACTTAACCTTTTCTCTGAAACTTGTCCCTACTCTCACCTCCTTGATTCCATAGGCCTCTTCACTTCCTCCTCCTGCTCTCAATTTTTTTCTCTTCCTGAGTGTCTTGACTCACATTCCAGGAGGGTCACCCGCCCCTTCTGTGTCTCCTCCCCGGACCCTTATCTCAGCTGGTCCCTGTCAGAGTGAAGATACTGAAAGTCACCATAAAGCTGGGGCTAGTGGGGAGCCCGGGGAAGTCCTGGGCAGTGTCCCTCTCCTCTCAGGGAGCGCCCATAGAAGCAGGAGGCTGTGGGCACTTGGCAGACGGCATTGTTAGACTGTGACTCACTGGCTGCTGTCTGGAAAGCTGAACCTCTCAGCTGGGCATTCAAAGGCCGCTGCTGGGAAGGGCTCGACCCCCAAGTCAGCCTCGAGGGTTGCTGGGAAAGACTGGACCCCCAAGCCGGCCTTGAGGACCAGGTCTGGCAAGCAGGACTATGGTGTATCTGCGTGCTCCTTGGCCTCAGGTGGAGATTTCCACAAGGGAAAGGCTTTGTGGGGGAAACTGAGGGCGAAGGGAACTATCTACTTTGCTTGAGAGCTCTGGGTCCCTGAACCCCGGATCCAGAGCTAGGGAGCATCCATCCAGCTCCCCTAAGGCTACTCTATTTTCTCCACCAGTATTGGCCCCACGCCTCTTTCTTCTCAACCCTCTCCTGCTGCCACTTCAGGCCTCTACTCATTGTCCTTCCTGCCCCATTCACCCACCCCTTCCTCAACAGTGTGAGGACAAGGAGGGGGGAGCTACTTCCTGACTTCCTGCTCATCACCCCAACCTGGCAGGGTTGTGGCTCAATGGGTAGGACCTCCTCCCTGAACATCATTTTTACGGCTTTACTTCAACTCCTGCCCCCACTTCTTCCCTTTGCTGTGGTGGCACTCACTGAGGATCACACGCTTTGTCCAGGGATGTGAGATGTACCAGGGATAAAACTCACTGCCACTGCAGCTGGTGCTTGGCCCTGAAGAGATGCTCCACCCTGAGCAGGTGCTCCACATTGAGAGATACTCCATCTCGAGCAGGTTTCCACCTAGCTGCCCTATCACTCTAAAGCCAGGGTCCTCAAACTTTTTAAACGGGGGGCCCCGTTCACTATCCCTCAGACCATTGGAGGGTCTGACTATAGTAAAAACAAAACTTATGAACGAATTCTTATGCACACTGCATATATCTTATTTTGCAATGAAGAAACAAAACAGATACAAATACAATATGTGGCCCGCGGGCCATAGTTTGAGGACCACTGCTCTAAAGCTTTCCTAGAAAGGCACTGGTGCCCATTTCCACCACTCCCCTCAGCAAAGCCAGACCTAAGAGTGCATTTGACTCCTGGGTCAATGCAGGAATTGAATTAGGGCAAGTTGCCATTGGGCAAGGAGTTTTCAGAACAGGAAACCTCCCAAATCCAGTGGTCTTGCCCAACCTCAGGCCATGTCCATTGTCTTCAGAGGGTGAGCAATAGCTTAAGGGACTGTGCAGGGTTAGGAAGCTGGAGGCTGGCATGGGTAGGGAGAACGTAGGAGTCTGGGGTCTCTCTCCTCAGGCCACCTAGAGCAGACCAGGGGGTACCCTCATTCCCTGGAGACTAGCCACTTCCACAGCTGAGACACCCCATAGTGAAGACTGATGTCTGAATGTTCCCCCCAGCCACACAAGCTGTGGACAAATGCCCATCCCATGCTCAAACATCCCACAAGGGCTTCCACAGGCATGACCCCATTCTCTGAGTGAGGTTCAGGCCAGGAGGCAAGGACCGCTGCTGGCTCAGTTCAGATGGGGGCCCCCAAGCCTGGTTCTTCTGGGGGCCATTTCTTCTACTGCCTTGTTAGCCCCTAATGACGGGGGCTTCCTGGATTCTCAAGGCCTCATTTTCAACCCTTACCTTGGCTCACGCAATTGCCCTGTGTGTGTTCAGACTAGTTGGAAAGGCTCATGCGCATCACTGGCCCAGGCTTTTGGGGTTGCACGGCCCAGTGTTTCCTTCCTTTCCATCCTGAGCTGCCCCAGAGGCTGGGGAAGGAACAAGGCCCGAGGCTTTTGTTCCCCAGAGAGGGAGAAATGGCTGCGCTCCCCTCCCAGGTCTCCCCCAGAAGACAGAGGCAGCCCTGGATTTCCTGTTGCTTCCAATGTGGGCCCAATAATTGGAGACAGATTTCTGGGCTGGGGTGGGAGGCAAAGCTCGAAGTACAGTTGCTGGGCCTGGTCTCTCCTGCAAGTGTGTTTGTGTGCACGTGTGTGCATGTTCAGATAGCGCCAGTCTTTCTACACGTGTGTGTCACCATGTGCACCTGAGCATGTTTGTATAACATGATGTGTCTTATACACTGTGTTTACATGGCACCTTGTGTGTCTAGGCCACCATGCCAATGCAGATATATGTGTGGCAGCACGAGCATGTGCATAGGGCGATGCGGCTGGTGTCTGAGTGTGGGACTGTGTGTGAGAAAGCCTGAATGTGTGTCTGGCCTGTCTTTAGTTTTATTCCTTGTGAGACTGGGGTCACCTCACTAGCTCTTCTAGGATCTTAATGCTCAGGATTGGTGATTAAATATTAAAGGATAATTACGTTTTTTAGAAAGGCAGTGAGCCTTCGAGAATAGACTATGAGGGGAGAAGCAGCCAGAGGACACTCAGAAGGGAAAGCAAAGGGGAGGGCGTATTAGAGGGGAGAGGGGCGTCTTAGGGGCTAGAGAAGAGTCTTTGCTGCTCTGCCCTCAATGGCCAGAGGAGGGCGCGTCTGCTTCCTTTTCCCTTAAACAGTCAGCCTAAAAGGAAAAGCAAAATTCCTGTTTTTCTATTTACTTATTCATTTGATTTTTATTTTAGGGAGCACCCCCGCCAGCACCCAGAGGCTACTCCTGGCTATGCGCTAGGGTGGGGTGGGAGTGTTTGTTCCCATCGGTGCTTGGGGGACCATGCGGTGTTGGGGACAGGAGGAGCCTCCCTCATGCATGTGGCCTCCAAAGCATGTGCTCAATATGTTGAATGTCCCCTTGCGGTCCCCAAAAGTCTCTTTCTTCTAGCTCCTCTGTGCACACTTAAGATGTAGGTGTTATTGACAACAAACGAGAGCCAGATATGCCGGGAAGGAGTTGGAGCCACAGAGTTCACAGCATTGCTGACCTTCCAGACATGTATATATGTGTGTTTGTGATCGTGTGTGCAGGCCTGTGCCTGAGTGGACATCTGCTCATACTCTGCATTTGCTTCAAGCTGGCCTGGACTGAGAATTTCTTTTTCTCAGAGGGACCTAAGGGAAGTAACTTGAACCTCCGCAGGTTACCAGGATCCCGGGCTGTTCATGCCACAATCTTTCAGGGAAACCTGTCAGCACTGGGCCCATATAAACAGGAAGGGAACCCCAAGAGACCCGAGACCCACTTCCAGTCCTTAAGGAGCTCAAGGAAGGGAGCACAGAATTACTGCACTCATCTGAAGATTACTGCAGTTATCTGCAAGTCCTGCCAGAATTAGGCTGCAGAGGCCCAATGCTGCAAGGCTCGCAGGGGCCTGTGAGGCCCAGCTGCCTGATGGGGCCTCATGCCCACCCAGGGACACCACCCGCCTGGGCAGCCAGGAAGGGAGAAAGGAGAGGAGAGAGGTAGAAACCAAATGTCCTTCTTATTCCTGCATGGAGTCTGAAGCCTGCAGCTGCAGGGGGATTTTAATGGGAAAGAGAGATAGAGATTTACTGGCCAGAAGGTGGGGAAGGGGGAAGCCTAAAGATCCAGATTCAAGAGAGAGAGATAGAGGAATAGATACAAAGCAGGCAGCATCTCTTTGATGCTTTATCTCCGGCCCCCCACAGACCTGCAGGGCTGCTCTGGTCACTATCCTATGCTCCCGTAGGCGAGCACCCCAAAATGAGGCATTGAGGCAGCCAGGCACTTGCAGCCTTGGGCAATGGCTGCAGACTCTGGGAGCTGATGGGGATAAGGAGAGGTCTCCAGTCTGGACAGTCACCCACTTTCCCATTCCCAGTAGCCTTCTAGAGTGGATACAGTGTCCTCAAATGGATCTTGTGGCAGGGGGAGGAGGAAGGCAGGACAGAGGCTCACACCCTCCACCCTGGTCTGGGGTCCTAGGGTGTCTGGGTGGGGGTGTAGGCAGGGCTGAGTCCCCCCCGCCAGCTCCTGGCAGCCGGACTCAGTTCCCCAATGCAGCCGCCTCAGCACCGCCGCCAGCCTAAATTGCTTCCAGTTTGTTTAGTCAAAACCCTTGGCCCCACATCAAAGGCCCTTTGGAGTTTCTGGGGCTTGCTCTTGTGTGGAGTTTGTTTCAGAGACGGTTCTGCTGTCACCCGCCAGGCGTGGGGTGGTGGGGACAGGAGGCCAGTAGACACCCTTGGGCTCCAGAGACTTCAGAGGAGTGGGGGGTCACTGAGAGCCTGCCCCCCAAGAGGGTCTACTTCATGTCTGTCTCTACCTGTGCACACGAGTCACAGGCCACCCACCTATCAGGCCCCACAGACAGTCTCCCCTCTCATCCCCTCATATTTTCACTCTGGCATTTTAGGGCTTGAGATAATTCTGTCTCCACTTCCCCAGATCTCAGAGCCCAAAGATTCTCTCGGAGCACTCAGCTGTCTCCATTCTCATTCTCTGATGCTCTGGGCCTGGACCGGCCAGTGTAGGCCTCCTCAGAGTCTCTGCTCAAGCATGGGAGATAGTGCAAAGGCCAGACATGTGGGAGCCTGGTGTCCCATTGCTGGAACCACACAGTCCTCCAGGACCTCTAGGTGTGCCTCACACCAAAATCTTCCTCTTTTTCTTTCTTCTCCCCCTATTTTTTTGAGGATTGACTAAAGGGGTACTCCCAGCAAGGTGCTCAGAGGCCTCTCCTGAAGGTACAGAAGATCAAAGGGTCTTTTATGCCAAGCAGGAGCTCTTACCCCCCCTTTTTTTCTTTTTATCTGATTGGCTGAAGGTGTTGGAACTTCCATTTAGCCCTTTGTATTCCTTTTGTTTTTGAGCCACACCCAGTGGTGCTTCAGGGTTGATTCCTGGCTCTGCACTCTGGGATCACTCTTGGTGGGATTTGCGGGACCATATGGGATGCCAGGGATTAAACCCATTTGGACCACAGGACAGGTAGGCACCCTGCTCACTGTACTATCACTCCAGCTGCTCTGTATTCTTTTTTTTTTTTTTTTTGGTTTTTCGGGCCACATCTGTGTAATGCTCAGAGGTTACTCCTGGCTAAGCGCTCAGAAATTGCCCCTGGCTTGGGGGGATCATATGGGACGCTGGGGAATCGAACTGTGGTCCTTCCTTGGCTAGTGCTTGCAAGGCAGACACCTTACCTCTAGCGTCACCTCACCAGCCCCTGCTCTGTATTCTTGATGCTGTGTGACTGGCTCCCCAGAAGCTGGCACAGAGAAGAAGGGGTTACCCTGTCCAGGTGAGAGGGCAGAAGAGCATTGTTTCTGGGGCTGCTAGGATGTAGAGCCAGGGCCTGAGTGGGCGTGGAACTCCTTGGAGACCCCGGGGAAGGTCTGCACTCAGGGAGGAAAAAGCCATGTCCTGGGCCTTGACATTCACTGGCGCAGGAGTAAAGGCAGGAAGGAAACAAGGGAAAGAGGAAGAGAGAGAGAGAGAGACACCCGTATGAAACTAGGAATGTAAGTAAGCAGCAAGGCACAAAGTTCAGTGAAAATTTTCAAACTACTGGAATGATAATAAGAAAGTACTCATCTAGGGGTCGGAGAGAGCATGAAGGTAAGGCATTTGCCTTTCATGCAGAAGGACGGTGGTTTGAATCCCAGCATCCCATATGGTCCCCCGAGCCTGCCAGGAGCGATTTCTGAGCATAGAAGCATAGAGCCAGGAGTAACCCCTGAACGCTGCCAGGTGTGACCCAAAAAACCAACGATGGTTCGAATCCCGGCATCCGGTATAGTCCCCCGAACCTGCCAGGAGCGACTTTTGAGCGCAGAGCCAGAAATAGCTCTTGAGCACCGCCAGGTGTGCCCCCCCCCCCCCAAAGAAAAGGACTCATCTTGCACACAGCCAATCCAGGTTCAATCCCCAGCAGCCCATATAGTCCCCTGAGCTCCACCAAATGTGATTCCTGAGCACAGAGACAGTGTAAATCCTGAGCACCACTGAGTGTGGTACTAGCACAAAACAAGAATTTCCCACCATGGCCTAAAACACATTCTGGTTGGTTCGATGCTCTTTCTTCAGACCCTCAAGTGCTGCTGTTGTCCCTGGTACTCTCCAGGGCTCTCCCTCATGCCTTTCACTTCCCTTTGCCTCTTTGCTGTTTCCCAAAGTTGGGTGGCCAGTGCCACCTCTCAGCCTCCCCTGGCAATACTTCATCACTGCTTCATTGAAATGTGAACTGGGGCTGGGACTGTGTATCTGTGTACAGTTCATGTTTCATGTGTGTGAGGACCCTGGCACCCCCCCCCAAAATAAAAGATTTTGAGATAGTACTGAGCTGTCTGAACCAGAGGCCAGACCAGGGCTGAGAAAATGGCCACTGAGGGAGAAGAGCCACAGAGGCTCTTCCCAGGGGTCTAGTCCAGGGGTGTCTCTTACCAGTTCAGGGCTCCTGTTCCCTCTACTTTCCTGGGGCCACAGGGGTCCCCATGGTTTTGTTCAGGGCCAGGACACAGGTACTGCCTTATCAGAGAAAGTCTCTAAGTCCAGGGAGCTGGTCTCTTATTTAGGGGGTACAAGTCAACCAGCAGGTGCCACCCACCCCTCACGATAACACACCCCTCAACATTAATCAGTTATGAGAATTGGGGCTGTGACTCAAATCATGGGTGATTCAAACCATTAGCTGGGGCTGGAGTGATAGTAATAGCAGGTAGGACATTTGCTTTGCATATGGTAGATCTGGGTTCAATCCCAGAATCCCCTTTGGTTCCCTGAGCACCAACCCCTGAGCATTGCTGGGTGTAGCTCCCAAACAAAACAAACAAAATTAAAACCATAGGTCTCACTGATCAGGATCTCTGGCCAAGGCATGATCCCCTTGGAACAATGTTTTGAATAGTTCAAGAGGAGGAAGTCCGAGTATTGGGGTCTCCTGTGCCCACAGTTTCTCCCAGGCCGACCATCAGGTGGTGTTGGAACAAGGACTGCTTGGGAAGACACAACTCTGCAATAGCTACAAGTGGGGTCTGGAGTGCAGCTGCCTGGGGCCAGGGGTCTGTGCCAAGGGTGTGGCTGGTGTGGCAAAGGGAAGGGCCCAGAGGCCTGAGTCACATGACAGGATAAAGACTGAGCCATAAATCACTCCTTTAAAAATGCCCAGGGAGGAGCCATGGGCCTGCAGGGACTCTTCTAAATGCAGCCCTTTTCAGTGTCATCACTTAAAAATGCCTCAAGTCAGGAGTGTCCCCTGCATTCTCCCTTAACTGTCTCGCTTCTGGTCCCCTTTGCATTGAACATATGTCATGCCTTTAATAAAATATAGCTCTAATTACTATTTTTGGTGGGTGCTACACCTGTAAGTGACTCAGCACTTACATCTGGCTCTGCACTCAGAGATCATTCTTGGTGGAACTCAAGAAACTATAGGGGATACTGGGGATCGAATCCAGGTCAGGTGTGTGCAAGGCGAGCACTCCGTGTGCTGTACTATCTCATTGGCCTCACTATAATTATCCCATCAGCAATATAATAGCAGGCACATTATAAGTAGAATTAGATTACTAGATTATCTACAACAGCGGCATCCTTATGGCTACCGTAAGTATAGTAGTAGAGTCTATGTAATAACATCAGTGTTCTGCTTTGTGGGGTGCCCTGAGATGTGTCAGCTCTTCTGTCTCTAACACCCCATCAAGCAGGACTTAGTAGCCCGTGTGTATCAGAAGAAGCTCAGAGCAGAGCGGGACTTGCTCAGGGCCTGGGCCTGCCCCCAGCTCTGTGGAGAACTTCCAAGATGGCTTCTCCCAGCCCAATGCTGCAGGCAGCTCTGACAGAGCTGAATGTGGAACTCAGGGCAGGGCCTCAGCAGAAGGGAGAGTGGAAGGGTTCAGTGTGTGGGTTGCTTCAGCCATGGACACTGTTCTGTGAGATGAGGAATACCGTCATTAGAAACTCCCAGAACAGTGGCCAGCAGTTTTGAACCCAAGAGCCCCAATAGCAGAGTTCCCAGGCAGTGCTGGCCTACCAGAAGGGATCCTTCCACAAACCCTCTCCAGCAAGCCAGAGAGAGGCACTGACTTTCCAGACTCAGTGTCCACCCTCTGCCCCCCGAAGGCCCCAGAACAGTCACTCAGCAACCCTGGCCTCTGCTTGACAGGCTCAGTCCCTGGGGCTTAGCTCCCGGCAGCAGAGAGTGGACAGCAGGGGCCAAAACCTATCAAGGTCTGTCATGGGGTACAGGAGGAGTAGTGGTAGAAGGGAGTGGGAGATCCAGAAAGGGGGAGGTGGAGACCAGGGATCTCAGAGGTTTGGGAGCAGGGAGGACTGAAGGAAGCAGAGTAATGGGACGGGGGGGGGGGGCGGGGGAGAGGGGGGAATGAGAAGAGCTGGCTTTGAGAGGACTAAGGGTCAGGCCAGGTCTGGGCAGGAATGGGGGTCACAGGAAGGACCCAGAGGCTCTGTTAGTCCTGACTGGGGGTTAGTGTATGTGAGAGAGAGAGTGTGGGTATGAGTTTAAGAGAGATTTGTGAGAATTAGTGTGTAAGAATGAGTGTGTGACTGTGAGAATATGTGAGAGGTGTGTGTCTGTGATAATATCAGAGTGAGGTAGGGTGCTTGCCTTGCACATGGCCGACCCAGGCATGGTGGTTTCCAAAGCCAAAAAAAGAAAGAATGAGGGACTGGAGTGGTGGCGTAAGTGGAAGGGTGTTTGCCTTGCACCCGATGACCTAGGATGGGACAGCTCAATTCCCCAGTGTCCCATGCCCCCAAGCTGGCGGCGATGGCAGCGATTTCTGAGCGAATAGCCAGGAGTAGCCCCTAAGCGATACGAGGTGTGGCCCAAAAAAGAAAAAGAAAAAAAGGAAAAGAAAGAATGAGTATTTGAGCATGAGGGTGTGATTGTGAGAGTGTAAGAATGAGAGATAGCACAGCGGCGTTTGCCTTGCAAGCAGCCAATCCAGGACCAAAGGTGGTTGGTTCGAATCCCGTTGTCCCATATGGTCCCCCGTGCCTGCCAGGAGCTATTTCTGAGCAGACAGCCAGGAGTAACCCCTGAGCACTGCCGTGTGTGGCCCAAAAACCAAAAAAAAGAAAAAAAGAAAAAAAAATGTGAGTGTCTGGGCCAGAGAGATAGCATGGAAGTAGGGTGTTTGCCTTGCCTGCAGAAAGACGGTGGTTCAAATCCCAACATTCCAAATGGTCTCCCAAGCCTGCCAGGAGCGATTTTTGAGCATAGAGCCAGAAGGAACCCTGAGCACTGCCAGATGTGACCCCACCACCACCCAAAATAAAACAAAAGAATGTGAGTGTCTGATTGTGCTGTCGTGAGAGTTTGTGAATGCTATAGTGTGTCATGTTTGTGTGTGCAGATTCTGAAAAGTGTGACTGGTGTGTGTGAATATGGGAATTTGTATGTGTGTGAGAGTGTGGATATGTGTAGTGTGTCGGTGCTGTGAGTCTATGCGTGTCATCTGTGGGAGCGTGGAATGGCATGTGAGCATGTTTGGTGTGTGCATGTGATATGTGACGTTGTGATGTGCGTACACGGTGTGTGATGTGTCCGTGTGGCATGTCAGTGTGGGGTGTGATGTGTTTGAGCACATGTGTGGATGTTCACTCAGACAGTAAGGCGTGATGTGTGAGTCCGTCTATGTCTTGGAGTGCAGGAGGCACGGAGCAGGGGAAGGAGGGATCCCCAAAGCCAAGAACAGGTCCCCAAGAAAGTCTCTGTTCCTGCCAGCACCTGGGGCTGGCGTTTCCTCTTTCAACCCTGACTCGCTCCTCTCAGCCTCCCCTAGGAAGAGGCCCCGGCACTTGATGTATGAAGTGATTTCCCCCTTGGGGGCCCACAACGGCTGCAGTGTGTGAGCCCCTCCCTCTGCCCAGCCCCTCTGCTTCCTGCTTCTGTCTGGGAGTCTGGGAGCCTGCTTTTCCGGGGGCGCCTGGGGCAGGGGTTTGAAGGTCCAGGGTTCTGGCGGCACATGAGGGCAGGTTCCAGGGTTAACACGGAGGGGTCTCTGCACTTCTCCTGCACCACCATGTCCCTAAGTAGCACAGGACTGTATCCTCCACACCTGAGCACTGAAGCTGAGTTTCCAGCTCTGGGTGCCAGGCCTCAATCCCGTTTCCCTTCCCCCCACCCCCCCACCCCCGGCCCTGCTTCTGGTGGGTATTTTCAAAGTTGAAGGTGAGATGAGCCATCTGGGACTGCTCAGGTTTGTGAACTTGGGGGACTGACTTCCTGGGACAGACTCCCACACTGGGCCTTCTTGACCTTTGAATGGAGGAATTCTTCACCTCCCCAAAACCTCACCCCAAAGAAGCAGTAACAGGCGTGTGAGCTGGGGGACTGGGGCCCAAGTGTTCACCGCTCAGCATGCAGGGCTGGGGTTGCAGCAGTGTGTCCCGGGGCCCAGAAACTGGGTACTGAGCAGATAACAAAAGCATTTATGCCTGGACATGCCACTTGCTACTGTTCCCCAGAGGCCTTGGCCACAGCATGGGAGGAGGGTGGCAGTGCTAGGAAGTGACAGGGAGCACAGCACAGGGGCTGCATGGTACAGACTCGGGATGTCTGTGGGATGTCTGGCTCGTGCCAGTGCAGTTGGCCCAGACCAAACCAACACAGCCACCCGGCTCAGTGGGGGCACAAGGGTGCTGCCTGACCTCTGGTCTGCATGGCGCCTGGGCTCCTGGGATGCATGTGTGTGCCATGTGCCCAGGCATGGTGGTGACCACGTGTGTGACAGCATGTCAGACAAACGCCGGGCACAGGCACACGGCAGGAAGGGTCAGGGGCGGTCTGGGACGCTCAGTATGTCCAGAAGGCAGGCTCCCCTTTCAGGAAGTCTTCCTAAGGAAAATAAACTGGGCCTGCTGGGCTGGGGGCCCAGGGCATGGGGGCTGGGCCAGGGAAGGGGCCTGGCGGGTGCAGGAGGTCACATGATACCCCCATGGGCCCCGCTGGGGCTAGCCTGAGCCAGGCCTGGTCTCTGGTCTCAGCCTCCCCCAGACAGCCTGGTGCCTCTGCAACGTTCAGCTCCTTCCTTCCCTGTTCTGCTCTTCCCTCCTGATCTCTTCTGTCCCTTTCCCCCCTCGCTCTCAGACTCCTACTGCCCTGTCAAGGGCCATCACCGTGGGCAGTGAGTGGGCACAGAGATGATCAGAGAACCCAAAAGCAACATCCAGCTTTTTCCCCCTTTCTAGAGCCATCCCAGGATTCCCTGCAGTCCTGAATAAGGGGCCACTCCCAACACCGTGGGCCTGGTTGGCCATCCTCATGGCCTGGAGTGCTCAAGTACCACCTGGGTCACCCCAGCAGTACTCCAGGCCCCCAGGGCTATACCCACTGTGCTAGTACCAGGGGTCTAACTGAGTATGTGTCTACCACCAGAGCTCTCCCCCTCTTGGCTTGCAGGGCCCTGGGTCTTGCTTAACGCAGTCCTTTAGCAATTGGGAAAAGGTGGCAATTGCCCTGGCAAAGGAAAGATCTCTGACCTGTTGGTCAGCTAGTTGCACCCTTAATCTGGTTCAACCCAGGTGCTGTGCAGGGCCCAGAGCTCTATGTGTGATCATGAGAAAGAGAACTCGTGGGCTGGGCCTTGTGGAACTTGTTCTGAGAGTCAGAAACCAGTCGCAGCCATGTACAAAAAATGGAAAATAAAAACAACAGGAAGAGTCCAGGACAAGGCCAGTGAAAGTGTCACAGCGGGTCCCCGCATAGTGAGGTGACAGTGGGTCCCTGCAAAGCCCCATGTGCCTGAGCAGGACCCAGCAACAGGATTCCTGGGGTCAATGATGAACTGAGCATGGCAGTCACGTGTGTGTGAAAGTCCTGCAGTCCTTGTACTACCTTCCAATGAACACCCTAACCCCTAAAGGTATGAGAGAGCCACCAAGTGGGTGACCCCAGCAAGCACAGCAACCTGACCATGTAAGGTCATGATATTTGGGGGGCAAGTGATCAGGGAAATATGGGACCTGGGTAACTGCAGAAAGAGGCAGTGGGATAGGCAGGTGTGGGGAGATAGGAATACAAAGTCTTACAAAAATCAAGCAAAACTGCATGGAGGGGAATCGAGAAGGGCCCAGAGTGATAGTACAGCATAATGATAGTACAGTGATAGCAGGTAGAGCACTTGCCTTGCATGTGGTTGACTTGGGCTCAATCCCTAATACCCTAGATGGTCCTCTGAGTACCACTAGGAGCAATTCCTGCATGCAGAGTCAGGAGTCAGCCCTGAGCGTTGCCGGATGTATCAAAACAACGACAACAACAAAAGAAAAGAGGGGCAAGGTGCTTGCTTTGCATGCAACCAACTTGGGTTGTATCCCTGGCACCCTGTATGGTCCTTGATATTCCATATAGGATATCCCTGAGCCTGTCAAGAGCGATCCCAGAGCACAGAGCCAGGAGTAAATCCTAAGGGAAGATATGACCAAAAACAATACCAATCAAGACAAAACAGCCAACCAACCAAAAGCAAAACAAAACAAACAAACAAAAAAATGGATTAAAGATGGTTTCAGGGGCCGGCAAGGTGGTGCTAGAGGTAAGGTGTCTGCCTTGCAAGTGCTAGCCAAGGAAAGATCGCGATCTCCTGGCGTCCCATATGGTCCCCCCCAAGCCAGGGGCAATTTCTGAGCACTTAGCCAGGAGTAACCCCTGAGCATCAAACGGGTGTGGCCCTAAAAACCAAAAAAAAAAGAAAAGAAAAAAAGGTGGTTTCAGAGGTCACATCTCCCAGAGTCTGCTTGGGCGAAGGCACTGCTGTGATCGACTACATTTTACAATCATGTGTAGTCAGCCCAGCACCTAACCAGAAGGGGAAGCCAACATCATGGGCTGCAGACACTGAGAAACAGGGTAGAGTATGATGGGACAGGTATGATGATGAGCACCACTGCTGGGGGGGGATTCTCCTGGGCAGGGCTGGATAGAAGCACTAGGGAAGCAGTTAGGTTTGAGGGAACGTAAGAGATAAATTGGGAGGTGGTCAGAGATAGCACAGCAGTAGGGCGTTTTACCTTGCACGCAGCTGATACAGGACAAATGATGGTTCTAATCCCGGCATCCCATATGGTCCCTCGAGCCTGCCAGGAGCGACTTCTGAGTGCAGAGCCAGGAGTAACCCCTGAGTACAACTCCCCAACTGGGAGTATGAGGCATGTAAAAGTGAGCAGATCATCCTGTTCTCATCAGTCGTGAACTGGCATGTACCAAGGCCCTGGAAGCAGAGGGTGCAAGGGCCATTGTACCACTGAGGTACTAGGAGAATGGAAATGGTGATATGGTTGGAGCGTGGCCTGACCTGGCTGCATAGGCTCTTTGCTATCTATAGCTCACTCATCCTCACTGAATGTCTCTGTGCATTCTCAGTGGACAGAGTTTACACTGTTTTCCTGTTGGTTTTTGAACTATCCCTGGTGGTGTTCAGAGAAATATTTGGTGCCAGAAGTCCAAGCCGTGTACCAAGCATGTGCTCCAGCCTTCAGCCATCTTTTCTGCCCTTAGTTTGGACCATTTTCAGTTAGAAAATTACAAATTCATCCAGACTTTTATTTTCATTTATTTATTTTGGTTCTGGACAACACCCAGCAACAGTCCAGAGTCAGGGCTTACTCCCGGCTCTGTGCTCAGGGTCACTCCTAGGGAGGTTCAGGGGACCAGAATGGGAGGTCAAACTCTGGTTGGCTGCATGCAATGCACATGCCCTACCCACTATACTATCTCTCAGGCCCCAATAAGACTTTTAATACTCAGTATGAGGAGGGAGTGATGGTTCAGTGGGTGCTACAAGTATGGGGCCAATCCCAACCTGAGTTTGAGCCCCCAAACCTCATATATCCCCCTTCCAAGCTCTATAAGAAGTGATTCTTGAGGGGCTAGAGTGGTGGCACAGTGGTAAGGCATTTGCCTTGCATGTGGCTGACCTAGGACGGACCACAGTTCAATCCCTCGGCGTCCCATATGGTCCCCCAAGACAGGAACAATTTCTGAGTGCAGAGCCAGGAGTAATGCTTGAGTGTCACTGGATATGGCCCAAAAACCAAAAAAAAAAAAAAAAAAAAAAGTGATTCTTGAGCTTAGAGCCAGGAGGAAGCCAAGCCCCAAGTACCACCATATATGACCTAAAAGCCAAGAAAATTTTAAATAAAAATAATTGGGGGCTGGAGAGATAGCATGGAGGTAAAGCGTTTGCCTTTCATGCAAGAGGTCATCGGTTCGAATCCCAGCGTCCCATATGGTCCCCTGTGCCTGCCAGGAGCAATTTCTGAGCATGGAGCCAGGAGTAACCCCTGAGCACTGCCGGGTGTGACCCAAAAAAAAAAAAAACCACAAAAAAAAAAATAAATAAAAAAAAAAATAATTGCCGGTATCTTTCGCTATAACGGCATCAAAACAAAGTTCACAGACTTGACAGGTAGTGATGCAGGTTCCTGGGTGAACTCTCCCAAAACACACACACACACACACACACACACACACACACACACACACACGAAAAAGAGGAGATAGAGAATTGCCCCAGTGTGTGGCCAGGCACTGTGTCAGAATGGAGCAGCCGGGCTGAGCTCAGCTCCACACCTTCCTAACCTCAGCCCCAGCCCTGGCCTTCCTCCACCTGTGCCCTGTGCTCAGCCCCCAACAGCTGGGAGGCCTGTACCGGGTGGGACAGCAGGGACTGGTAGAGGACAAGGCAGCTGAATGGGAAGGAGAGAGCAGGGAGGGTCATGCAGTGTGGGCCTGGATTGCCACAGGCCTTGAAGGCCTTATTGAAAATTCCAGGGCTCAGTTCCAATCAGAAACCAATCTCTGGAGACAGGCAGCCTCAGGGACAAGAGATTTGTGCCAGCCTCCAGGATCTGCTCAGGTTGAAGGACACACCATGTCGAAAGTTTGAGAGCAGGGAGTGTTGGGAAGAGCTAGACACAGTCAGTGAGTGCTGGAGCCAGAGCAGGAGCTTGCCAGGGGCCACCACCGAGGCCTAGGCTGAGGGAGACACGCTCTCCAGGGAAGCTGGGCAAGGCAGAAAAGTGAAAGGCAGAGCTTGAGAGACAGCACAGTGCGTAGGGCCAGGCCGTCCAAGAGGTGAACCTAGGTTCTATCTCCAGCATCCCTTATGGTCTGAGCCAAGACTCAGCCCTGAGCATCACCGGGTGTGGTCCCCAAACTAAACAAAAGAAAAAAGAAAAAACAAGAGGCAGCTCCCTCGGGTGCCCTCATCTCTTCCCAGCCTGTCTGAGCACCCCCAACCTAAGCCTCGTGTGTGGGATGGTGGGGAGAAAGGTCTCAGGAGGAGACTGTCCTTTCCAATCCACAGGGCCTGCTCCCTTCCACCAGCCCGCCCCACACGAGTCTCCACGGCCTATTCAGGGGAAGTGAGTTCAACCTGTCCTTCTCAGACCTCAGACCTTCAGCCCGCTCAGACCTCCCTGAGGGACCCAGACCCACCGCAGCCTAAACCCAGGACATCCCTGACTCCTCCTCTGCCTCCTCACCCATCTCCCCTTCAGAGGGGACTGGAAATAACTGCCAAAAGCCGTGTCTTCACCCTCGTGGCCCCTGCCTGAGCCCCTCACTCAGCTGTCAACTCTTCGGCTCACAGCCCACCCCCGTCCCAGGCCCCCCGACGCCGTGGGTGGTAGCCCTTCGAGCACAGGCCGAGCAGCTGGCCTGACCACCTGCCTCAGGAGAGACCAAATGCAAAGCTGGGGGAGCTGGGAGGGAGAGGAAGCAGGGGCGAGGCTGGGCGGGGAAGCCCAGGATACTGGAGCTGGAAGGGATCTGAGGACCACAGCTGACCCCCATCTGGCGTGGGATAGAGAGGTAGTGGGGGGCATCTGTGTACGGGAGAGACTGTGTGAGCAATTGAAGCTGGCTTCCATAAGCTGCTCGTCTTTTGACTTGCAATCTCCTACTCCAGGTTTGCCTGCATCCTATTCATAGCACACGTTGTGCTCACCTCCTTCTTTTTTTTTTTTTTTTTGTTTTTTTTTTGTTTTTTTTTTTGGTTTTTTGGGCCACACCCGTTTGATGCTCAGAGGTTACTCCTGGCTATGCACTCAGAAGTCGCTCCTGGCTTGGGGGGACCATATGGGACACCGGGGGATCGAACCACGGTCCATCCTACGCTAGCACTTGCAAGGCAGACACCTTACCTCCAGCGCCACCTTCCCGGCCCCGCTCACCTCCTTCTTATGTGATATTTTTGGTTGGGCATTTGGGGGTCCATACCCAGCAGTGGTGAGGGGACTGTAAACAGTGCCTGGTATCAAACTAGGGTTAACTATGTGAAAAGCAAGTGATTTAATCCCTGTACTAGTTTTCTGACCCCCCAAATTAATAGCAAATATATGGGGGAGTGGGGTCTACAACCAGTGGTGTCATTCCTGGTAGAGTTCATGGAACCATGTGCAGTGATGGGGATCAAACCCAGTTCAGTCATGTGCAAAGCCTTCCCCATCCACTGTAATATCTCTCCAGCCTTATATGATTTGTGAGGATTTTTTTGTTTTTTTGTTTTGTTTTGTTTTTTGTTTTGTTTTATTTTTGGTTTGTGTATGTGCAAATACTACTTCAACTATCTGTCTAGATGTTCTTAGAAGCAAATGAGACACCCCTTTCTCCTTTCCACTAGAACAGGTGCTCCTTGGGGGCACGCCTGTCTCCCCTTTTTTGTTTGCTTTTGGGGCCACATCCAGCAAGCATTCAGGGGTTACTCCTGACTCTGTGCTCAGAAATCACTACAGGCAGGCTTGGGGGATCATATAGGATGCTGAGGATCGAACCAGAATTGGCTTCATGCAAGATAAACACCCTCCCCCAATGTACATTGTTCCAATCTCTGTCTCCCCTGATAAAAAGGGATTTCCTACAAGCAGAAATAGTACCTCCAGAATTCAGTCAGGCTTCTCACTGGGATGGTTTTTGGGGGTATGGTCTTGGGACTGGTTCCTGGAGTTGCCATGAAGTCTGGGAGTCAGAAGCAGTGAGGTTTAATGAAGAGGACTCTGGCCAGATCTGTATTGTAGTTATAGGCCATTGCCTTGGGACTTAACCTGGGAACTCTCAGATCTCTGTTGCCTTCCTGCCCTTTCCAAGGCTACCGATGTCAGGATGGAAAGACAGTCGAGGGGTTAAGTATCTGAGCTTGCACATAGCCAACTGGGGTTCAACCCCTTGAGCCCCCCTGAACCACACCAGGAATGATCTGTAAACACAAAGCCAAGAGTAAGTCTTGAGCACTGTGGGTCTGAACCAAAACCAACTAAACCAACAATCAAGATTACAGATTCTTGTGGGAGAATTACCAGCTTTGGTATTGGGTGCTCTGTGGCTCTGGCCAGACCAACTGTCTGAGGGAAGCATGTCCTTCTCAGGTGACCCCCTGCCCTGAGAGTGACCTGTGGCAAAAAGGAAGAGGAAAGCCTTTCTTTCTGCTCTTGTCCAAGGCCTCTGGGACTGACTGAAGCAGCCGTTTCTGCTCTGAAGCACCCTGGCCCCTCAGTGACCTTCCCTTGCTGTCCCACCAGTCCTTCTAGAATCTTCCATGCAGAGCTGGAAGTGCGGTTCAGCAGGGTCCAAGCCGCCCTCGCTAATGCCGTAGAACCTTCTGCTCTCCTCCCTCAAGAGACAGCCACAGCTCTCACTCTCCCAGGTCCTAGGAAGGCTCATTCTGGAACTTTCTGGCAATATCTCCCTGAACATCTGAAGCCCCACCCCCACAGTTGGAGAGGTAGCAAGGTGGAAGGAAACCAATGCAGTGAGAACCAGGGGACCCATGTTCTGTCCATGAATCCCCACACAAGCTGGGCCAGGCTGTGTCCCAGACCCCTCATGGGTGTTATATGGTGTCTCATGAGAAAGTGTGTGCCAGTCCCACTTCATCCTCTGCACAGGTGGTCTGCATTCCCAGCATATCTGTGAGGGAGCCCCTCACTCCTAAGAACCAGCTAATGACAAATCTGTGTTGCACATAGCAGGCACTAAAGGCAGGGGACTTTGCTGGCTTCTGGACAGATGTAGGACCACAGCATGTACAACCCTCTCCCCAGTGCTTGGATGAGCCCCACGGGGGTGATGTTGGTCGACAGGACCGAAGGCTCATAGAGCTTCAGAAATGCATTCCAGGCTCCTCAGTTGGTTCTGATTCTGGAACAGCACGCCAGACCATTTTGGGGTTTTGCTTTGCCATATCCCTATGCCAGTTTGGACCCAAACTCAGGTCCCCAACCTCTCTACTCCCAGAGCACTAGTGGTGGGTAAAGGGGAAGCTGTGCCTCATGTTGGAGTCTCCGTAAATGGCATCTCTGGAGTTGTTCTGAGTTGTCCACATTCACCCCTCATTCAGTTTTCTGCATGAACAGAAAGAGGGACGAGGGCAATAGTAATCCATACCCCTGTTCTCCCACCAGCCCTGCTGCTGGCCAACAAGTGCTAGGGTGGGGGTGGAGAACAGGTAGGGCTCGCTGGGGAATCCACCAGCGCCCCCTCTTACCTCCCCTGGCACATTTCTACCAAACCATACAGGGCCCACGCGCACCCGTGCAATCGTGCCAAGTTGGTGCCAGGTCCTGGAGCTCCAAACCCCCAATCTGAGGCTCAACCAAGCAGGGGGCTGAGGACTGGGGGGCGGCCTCCTGCAGAAGAGCGGGTTCCTCCACTCGTGTGCGGGGGCCCTGGCCCCTCCCGGGAAACAAGGCTGGGATTAATAAGCGCCCGCTCCCTCCCCCTAATGGGCTCCAGCTGCACAAACATTCCCAGAATTCAGAGCCGGCTCTGTCTGGGGCGGCTCAGGCCTCGGCCCCAGCATTCCTGGCCCCTCCCTCCCAGCCTGGGACAGCTGCTCCGGAACTCGGCAACTGGCTGGGGATCGAGTCCCAATTCAGCTCGTCCAGAAGTGGGGGCATTGGAAGGGGGTGGGGGGCGGCGGTGGAAGGGGAGAGAAGGGATGAGGGGGACAGCCGGCCACAGGGACGCCTCAGTTATGCCCCCAACACTGTCCCTCCCCTCCAACACTGTCCACTCTCATCACAATCACCTCATCTGTCTCCCCAGATTGAGGAGGTGCAGGGCAGGGCTGGAAGGTAAGAGAATATGGTCCCTTGGGTCAGGGCCTGGCAGGCTCCTTATTCAAACAAATTCTTCAAAATGGGGAAGTATTGGTGCAGAGAGAAGGCCTGGGCGACCCTTGCCTTTGCAATGTCTATGCAGAGAAGGACGTTTAGGGCACTGGGGCTGGAGTCCTCAATGGCCAGAGATGTTTATGTCCCCTAAGGATTACAGTCCTGAGCTTGGTATGAACGCATACGCCTGGCCCACATGGGTCCTTCCCTGCTTATTGCCCAGTGGCCACCAGCTGGGCTAGTTTATGGGAGCAAAGGCTGGGTGGCCGAGGCGGGCTGTGGCTTATGTCCACGCTGGCGGCCATCGAGCTCGCTTCGAGCTCGCTGCAGCCCTGGAGGTGCCTTACTTGGCTGCATATGAGCTTCATTCCCAGCAAAGGCTGTGCAGGGACTCCATGTGTTGACCCCTGGTGTGTGTCTCAGCCCTTCTGTCTGAGTCTGGAGTGGACTTGTCCCGTCCAGGGACCCTTGTAGGGGGTGATGAGGGAACAGGGCAGACAGGAGAGCATCGAGGTGTTACTCCTGGCAGTACTCAGGAGACCATGTGGGATGCTAGGGATCGAACCCGGGTCAGCCACATGCAAAGCAAGTACCCTACCTGCTATGCTATAGCTCTGACCAGGATTTCCGGATCTTGATTAGAAAGGAAGTCAGGCTAGAGCCCTGTGGCCCTAACTTACTTGGGAACTGCACCCATTGGGGGAGAGGGGTTACTTAATACCTACCCTGGAAATGGGACTTCTTTCAGTCCCTAGTGACACCACCCTGACACTTCTCAGTGGTACCCAAGGCCACTCCAGCCTCCAGCACTCCCCTGGGTATCCACCCACTCTAGAGCCCTTCCTATTACTCTCTACACTGAGGGTATTGCTTACTTTGGGGAACACTGCTAGAGTATCTCCTTCTTCTGTTCCACTGGGTTCGGGATCGGTTTGGGGCAGTGGTAAGGCTCCAGTCCACGGCACTAGGTGGCAAAGTGCTTAGGTGAGGCAGTGAGTGAGCACCATGCTCTGAGGGTGACTCATGACTCTTTAGAAGCAAATTAGGGTGGGAGAGTGGTCTCAGGCTTAGGCACCCCCATCAGTGGGGAGACCAAGTTTCTCAGCCATGGAGAACCAACCATAAAGGCAAATATATGGCCATTCTAGTGGAGCCCTTGGAAGCACTGAGGAGCAGAGAATCCAGGGCTTCTTGCATGCTCACAGCAAACTCTTACTCTGCTTGCAGTCATATTTTTTCAAGTTATCTCTCTCTCTCTCTCCTCTCTCCCTCCCTCCCTCTTTCTCTCTCTCCTCTTTCTCTCTTCTCTCTCCCTCCCTCCCTCCCTCTCTCTCTCCTCTTTCTCTCTTCTCTCTCTCTCTCTCTCTCTCTCTCTCTCTCTCTCTCTCTCTCTCTCTCTCACACACACACACACACACACACACACACGTGGGACCAGCTCCTAAGTTGGGCTAAGGTCATATGGAGGCACCGTAGGACTTTGGTACTGACAGTCCATTATTAATGGACTCCATTATGTAGTGGCCATTATTAGTGGCCAGTCAGTCCTGACCTTGGCTTTACTTATGCGTGCACACACACACACACACACACACACACACACACACACACACACACACACACACACACACACTCAGCAGGTCTAAACCTGGTGAGTTTCCTGCTCATTTCCCAGTGGCCAGCAGATGGGCCAGTTTATGGGAGCAAAAGCTGGGTGAGTGAGAAGGGCTGTGGCTTCCACCCTGGCAGGTAGATAGTACAGCAAGGAAGGATGCATGCCTTGCATGCAACCAACTCGGATTTGGTCCTTCACATTCCACATGGTTCCCCCTGAACTCACCAGGAGTGATTCTTTTTTCTTTTATTTTTCTTTCTTTTTTTTTTTTTTTGTTTGTGTTTTTGGGTCACACCCAGCAGTGCTCAGGGGTTACTCCTGGCTCTACGTTCAGAAATGGTTCCTGGCAGGCTCGGGGACCATATGGGATGCCGGAATTCGAACCACCGTCCTTCTGCATGCAATTCAAATGCCCTATCTCCATGCTATCTAGAATGCTGAGCTAGGGTAAGCCCTAAGCATTACAGGGTATGGCCTATTAAACCAAACCAAAACAAAAATAGATGTGGGTATCCCCTCCCCCAACTTCTTGTTTATCCCACTTGAATGATCAGAACTACCCCAAAACAAAAGAACCACCCACACCTGGAATGGGCAGGAAGAGGAATCTGCTTTGAGGGAGAGAGGGGAGAAGTAGAGTTAGAGAGAGAAGGAAGAATGAGAATATCAAAATCAGCTGAGAGGGGGCCGGCGAGGTGGCACTAGAGGTAAGGTGTCTGCCTTGCAAGCGCTAGCCAAGGAAAGATTGCGACCTCGGTTCGATCCCCCAGAGTCCCATATGGTCCCCCCAAGCCAGGGGCAATTTCTGAGCGCTTAGCCAGGAGTAACTCCTGAGCATCAAACGGGTGTGGCCTGAAAAGCAAAATCAGCTGAGAGTATCAACAAGGAGAATCAACAACAACGAGAATCAGCAAAGGGAATCAGTCAGCAATGACCGAAGAGCAGCTGAAGGGGAGACAGAGACAGAGAGAGCCAGAGAAGGAGCAGAGAAGTAGCTGCTTGGAAAAGGCTTAGCAGAGGAGCCATGTGAGGAAATGAACATGGCGGTTAGGACCGTGAAATAAAGGGGGCTGACTACTGGAACTTCATCTGACTGCTTTGTGAATTTTTCCACTGTCACCCTAACCTTCAGACCAGCCCCCCTAGAGGCTGCAGGAGCCAGGCCTAGCCGAGAAAGGCGTCACCACACCACACCAACTCTAGGACTCATTGATTTATATTTAAACAATAGATTCTCCAGGGGACTGGAGTGACTGTAAGGCAAGTAGGGAGTTATCCTTGCAAGCAGCTAACAGGTTTGATTTCCAGCACCGTATATGCCTAAACCCCCCCCCCCAATCCGTGAACACAGAGTCAGGAGAAGGTTCTGAGCACCACCAGGTATGGCCCCAAAAGAAAAATCAAAATCAGACATAATAACAGACAAAGCAGAGCAAACCCTCACTGTGTCACTGAGCCACCCCGAGGTGGCAGTGGCTCCCCCGAGTTTGCAGTTTGTACTTCTCAGTGGAGTTTGCAAAGCCCCTTGGGACCTGCCCAAACTGGCCCTGCAGCCTCCTCTCCCATTTCCACTCTGGGCTTGAGAGCGGAACCTCTTTTGAACTTTTTGCGGTTCCTTGAAAGCGCCTTTTCTCTCTTGCCTGGCAGCTTTTGCTCGGCAACTGCTCACAGAACTTGCTTCATCCTTCAAGTCTCGGCTTAGACATTATTTCCTCCAGGAAGATGTCTGCAGTCCCCTAGAGTTCGAGTTTGATATCTTTTCCTTTGAATTCTTGCAGTCTCCATTTAGTTTGGGGTAGAAGGAAATGATACAGAAATGGAACTCAAGACTTGCAAATGAGGCCAGAGAGATAGCACAGTGGTGGGGCAGTTGCCTTGCAGTAGATTTGAACAGATGGTGGTTCGAATCCCGGCATCCCATATGGTTCCCCGTACCTGCCAGGAGAGACTTCTGAGTGCAGAGCCAGGAGTAACCCCTGAGCGCTGCTGGGTGTGACCCAAAAACCAAAACCAAACAAACAAAAGACTTGCAAATGCCTGAGCCTGGTTTGATTTCCAGCACTTTATCTCCCCACTGGGAGTATATGCTAGGTATAACACTGGAGGCCCTGAGTACTATCAGATGTGATGTTAATGACCCCCAATCACTGCTAGTACAATCCTGGTGGTCCCCACCCCTTCGGTGTCTAAGCATCACTGCTTCTTTGGGCCCTAAAATTCAACCTTTACCTCACTGAGTAAGAGTCTGCAGAGTGGCCCCTGGTTCCCCAAACACTGCGTAGGTGTCTCACCCCCAAAATATAAATGAATGGGAGAAATAATGTTTTTTAATTTACTGGTTAAGTTTTGTGTTTTCAGTCGCATCTGACAGTTCTCAGGATCACTTCTGGTAGTGCTCAGGGGATATATGGGGTGCCAGATGGAATCCTGGTTGGCTACATGTAAGGCAAGTACCCTACTTTTTGTATGCAAGTACCTCCACCCCATAAATGGGAGGATGAACAAAAAGGAAAGAAAAGAAGTGGGTTGATCTGCCATTTAAATGGTTCAGGATGTGGAGAGGATTCAGCCTTGTAGATGGATCTTATAGACATTAGATATAAAAGAGGACATAAAAGATCGATTTTGGGGCCGGCGAGGTGGCGCTAGAGGTAAGGTGTCTGCCTTGCGAGCGCTAGCCAAGGAAAGATCGCGACCGCAGTTCCATCCTCCGGTGTCCCATATGGTCCCCCCAAGCCAGGGGCAATTTCTGAGCGCTTAACCAGGAGTAAACCCTGAGCATCAAATGGGTGTGGCCCGAAAAACCAAAATTAATTAATTAATTAATTAATTAATAAAAGATCCATTTCTAGAAGTTCTTGAACAGGAGAATTTGTTAGTTAAGAGAATAGTGGTTCCTTCTAGGGTAGAGCCTGCTGGGAAGGGGCAGGATGGAAATACCTGCTGTCTCCATTGAAATAGCATCTGCGGGGCTGGAGAGATAGCATGGAGGTAAGGCGTTTGCCTTTCATGCAGAAGGTCATCAGTTCGAATCCGGCTTCCCATATGGTCCCCCGTGCCTGCCAGGAGCAATTTCTGAGCATGGAGCCAGGAGTTTCCACTGAGCACTGCCGGGTGTGACCCAAAAACGACACACACAGAAAAAAAAAAGCAAAATGAAATAGCGTCTGCACTTGAGTGTAGGATTGTGTGCAAACTTGAACCAGAGAGATCATACAGTGGGTAGGGTGTTCACCTTGCACACAGACAACCCAGGTTCAATCACTGGCATCCCATATAGTCCCATTAGAACTGCCAGGATATTTCCTGAGGGCAGAGACAGGCATAATCCCTGAATATTGCCAGGTATGCCCCTGGTTTTGGGGAAAAAAAAAAAGTAGAATTAAAAGGAAGCGGGGGGCGTCGAGGTGGCGCTAGAGGTAAGGTGTCTGCCTTGCAAGTGCTAGCCAAGGATAAGGACCGCAGTTGATCCCCTGGGGTCCCATATGGTCCCCCAAGCCAGGGCAATTTCTGAGCGCTTAGCCCGGAGTAACCCCTGAGCATCAAAATGGGTGTGGCCTGAAAAAAAAAAAGAATTAAAAGGAAGCAATGAATTATATGGCAAAAATATTTCAGGTAAACTACCTGGTTGGTAACAGTGATAAAACAGTTATAATCTGGGCCTAGAACAATGGCACAGCAGGTAGGGCATTTGCCTTGCATGCAGCTGACCCAGGTTCTATCCCCAGCATCACATATGGTTACCCAAGCATGCCAACAGTAATTTCTTTTGGTGGGGGGGGGGCCAGACCCTGTGGTGCTCAGGAGTTACTCCTGGCTCTGCACACAGAGATCACTCCTGGCAGACTCAGGGGACCATATGGAATGTTGGAGATAGAACCCAGGTCTGTCCAGGTCAGCTACGTGCAAGGAAAATAACCTATCACTGTGCTATCACTCCGCCCAAGAATAATTTCTGAGTTCAGAGCTAGGAGTAACCCCTGAGCACTGCCGGGTATCACCCAACCCCCCTCTCCCCCCAAAGAAAAACAATTATAATGCAGGACTTATTATATGATTATAAAATGGAATCTTGGGGCCAGAGAGATAGCACAGAGGATAAGATGCTTGCCTTGCCTGTGGAGACCTGGGTTTGATCCCCAGCATCTGATATAGTCCCCTGTGCACCACCAAAAGTAATTTCTGATCACAGAGCCAGAAGTAACTCTTGAGTGCTACTGGATATGGACCCCAAATAAACAAACAAATAACTTGGGATCTTTGTAGAAAAATATGTGTGTGTATACATACATGCATTTGTGCATGCAAAGGAGAGATCTGAGTTCCACTAAGGAGAGAAAGAAACAGGGAGATGACTCAAATGACTAACATGCAGGCTTTGTATGTGGGAAGCCTGGATTTGATTCCTAATAACACGTGACTTCCTGAACAGTGTTGGGTGTGCCTCTTCCCAAAACAGAAAGGTAGCAGGAGAAATGTGATGCAGAGGATGCTGCAACCATAGTCACAGTTACCTGTTCCTTGCCAAAAGCCTGCTCTAATCTTCTCGAGTCATCGCAGAAACCCATCTCCCTCCCACGCCTCAGCATCTTCCCCCAGCTGTCTTCCTGACTTGCTTCCTCTGCCTTCTACTCTCTGCCACCATATTCACTACACTGACTCCTTGCTTGTGCTCTTTATTTGTGCTCCTTCCCCCTCACAGCTCGGTTACAGGCCTTGAGCTCAACTTCAAGGAATTTTCTGATTCTCCACCATTTTTCTTGTTTTGTTTTTATTTTCGTTTATGGGCCACACCCAGCGGTGCTCAGGGGTTACTCCTGGCCCTGTGCTCAGAAATTACTCCTGGTGGGTTCAGGAGACCATATGGATGCTGGAGATCGAACCAGGGTCTTCTGCGTGCAAGGCAAAATACCAACTATGCTATTGCTCCAGTCTCCTTTTTTCTTGTTTTATTTTGTTTAGAGGTCACATCAAGAGGTGCTCAGCATGAGGCCAGAGTGCTGGTAAGGCGTCTGCCTTACTCACGCTAGCCTAGGACGGACTGAGGTTCGATCCCCCAGCGTCCCATATGGTCCCCTAAGCCAGGAGTGATTTCTGAGCACATAGTCAGGAGGAACCCCTGAGCGTCACCGGTTGTGGCCCAAAACAAAGAGGTGCTCAGGAATCATTTTGCCAGGGTTCACAGAGATAGAATTGGAGTTGCTACATGCAAGGGCTCTCTCTTTTCCAGGCCCTCCTCTCTTTCTTATAAGCAGATGGCATGTGACTTGCCTCTAGAGGATCATTGCAACCTGTGAGTGTTTCTGTATCCATCTAGAATGGAAGTTTTTGTCAAAGAAAAGGAAGGACATCCGTGCTCAGACTCATAGCTCAAGGTCCCAGCTTGTTCGTTTATTTTTTTGTTTTATTGTTTGATTTCTGTCTGTTTCATGACCACATCTGGCAGTGCTCAGAGCTTACTTCTGGCTCTGTATTCAGGATTCACTCCTGGCCTTACTCAGAAGCCTTGTGCGATGCCAGGGATTGTGTAAGGATCAGCCTTGTGCAACCAAAGCACACCTTAACCCCTGAACTAGTTCTCAAACTCATCAAATGCCCAATTCATCAGTGGGGGACACATCTTGTGGTACTCAATGCTTACTCCTGGATATGCACTCAGCAATCATGCCTAGTGGGGCTTAGAAAACCATATGGGGTACCAGGGACTGAACCCTGGTCAATTGCATGCAAGGAAAGTGCGCTACCTGCTATACTATCTCTTTGGCCCCCAAGAACCCATCCTTTTTTTTTTTTTTTGGCCACACCCGGCGGTGCTCAGGGGTTACTCCTGGCTGTCTGCTCAGAAATAGCTCCTGGCACGGGGGACCATATGGGACACCGGGATTCGAACCAACCACCTTAGGTCCTGGATCAGCTGCTTGCAAGGCAAACTCTGCTGTGCTATCTCTCCGGGCCCAACCAAGAACCCATCTTTGAGTGAATATTAGCACCACATTCCCAGCTACCTGCTCTCTTCCTCAGAAAACATCTGTCAGAGCTGCTCATCACCTTCTGGTGGCAGAGAGATGATGTTCCTCAGTGTCCGGTGTGTTCCCCTGTACTATTCAATGCTCTATCTTTAGGAGGAGCCAAAGAACTTTTCTGGCCCACATCATTACTGGAAATTCTGAGCCTTCCCCCTCTACCCAGCCATCTTTCGTGTTTCCTCCTGAGTTATTTTTCTAAAACGGAAAATTCGATCGTAGTACTCATTGTTTAATGTCTCTTTCCATGCCTTTTTACTTTGTTTTGGTCTTTTGTTTGTTTTTGGGTCACACCAGTAGCACTCAGGGGTTACTCCTGGCTCTATGCTCAGAAATTGCTCCTGTCAGGCTCGGGGGACCATATGGGATGCTGGGATTCGAACCATTGTCCTTCTGCATGCAAGGCAAATGCCTTACCTCCATGCTATACCTCCATGCTATCTCTCTGTCCCCCTTTTTTTGCCATGCCTTTTTTTTGGGGGGTCACACCCGGTGGTGCTAAGGGGTTACTCCTGGCTCTGTGCTCAGAAGCTGCTCCTGGCAGGTTCAGGGGACCATACGGGATGCCGAGATTCAAACCAGAGTCCGTCCTGGGTTGGCCGCATGCAAGGCAAATGCCCTACCGCTGTGCTATTGATATGGCTCCACATGCTTCATTTTTCTATATCATAAAAGCCAAAACCTGCATCATGGAGATGGCTCAACAGATTGGAAGCACAGACTTTACATGCAAGAGACCTCAATTCAATCCATGACACTACATGGCTTCCCAAATACTATTAGGTACTGCCTGTTGAACACAGAGCCAGGAATAACTCCTACATATCAGCGAGGTATCACCCAAAAATCAACAACTACAATAGATGCCTAAAGCTAGTGATTATACCAATTATTTTTTGTTTGGTTTTATTTTGGAGCCACACTTGGTAGTGCTTAGGGATTACTCCTGGATTTGACTCAGGGATCATTCCTGGTAGACTTGGGGACTATATGGGGTGATAGAATTGAACCTGAGTTGGCCACATCTAAGACATACACACTAACCACAGTACTATCATTCCAAATCTACCTTAAAGAAAGGGGTGGGGGGTCAGAGAAAAAGCATGAAGGTAGGGTGTTTGCCTTGCATGCAGAAGGACGGTGGTTTGAATCCCAGCATCCCATGTGGTCCCCCGAGCCTTCCAGGAGCAATTTCTGAGCATAGAGCCAGGAGTAACCCTTGAGCACTGCCGGGTGAGACCCCAAAACCAAAAAAAAAAAAAAGGCATGTATGGGCTCAAGAGACAGTATAAGGGGGCCAGAGTGGTGGCGCAGGGCATAAGGTGTCTGCCTTGCCCACGTTGCCTCGGTTTGGTCCCCCCTTGACCTATATGGTCTCCCAAGCCTGCCAGGACAATTTCTGAGCACATAGCCAGGAGTAACCTGTGAGTGTCACTGAGTGTAGCCCAAAAACAAACAAACAAAAGACAGTACAGGGGTTAAGGCTGTAAGATCTCTGAAACTATTGCATGCGGTCGACCCCAGTTCAATCTCCAGCATCTCAGATGTTTCCCTAAGTACTGACAGAGGGTGACAGTCAAGAATAGCTCATGGGGCTGGAGCAATAGCACGGTGGTAAGGCATTTGCCTTGCACATGGCCAACACCGAATGGACCCTGGTTCGAATCCCAGCATCCCATATGGTCTCCCAAGCCTGTCAGGAGCGACTTCTGAGCACAAAGCCAGGAGTAACTCCTGAGTGCGGCCAAGTGTGACCCTCCCCTACCAAAAAAAAAAAAAAAAAAAAAAGAATAGCCCTGAGTGCTGCTGGATATGGCCCCAATTATGCCTCCCAATTCAATAAAAATGAAAAAAAAAATTAAGTGCTTGATTCTGTCTGCTGGATAATTTGTTTTAAGAAAATTACTTAACCATTCTTGTTTCTGCATCCTCTTCTTAGAAATAAATGAGTTAATTCCAAGTATTCCAAATACTTGGAAGAGAGTTAGAAACCTAAGAACTATGTAACACATTATATTAATATTTTCATTTCGGATTTTGTTTTTGGAGGGAACCACATTCTCTGAGGGAGTCTGAGGGGGCACTCAGGGCTTACTCAAGGGCTTTGCACTCAGGATGGCTCCTAGCTGGGGTACAGAGGGTCAAACTTGGCTTGGCTGCATGCAAGCTCCTCATCTGCTGTACTGTCTTTCTGTTCCCAGTAGTTTCATCTTAGGGACGAGGGATAGTTCAATGAGTTGATCATATGCTTTGCATATAGGAGGATCAGGTTCAATTCTCTGCATTGCATGATTCCCTAAGCATTACCAGGGGTGTGACCTCCAAGTACTGAGACAGTACTAGCCCCTGAACACAGCCAGGTGTGACCAAAACTAAAATATTTTTTTCTATTTATTTGAGATATTTATGATTGTTATATAACCACACCCCCCAAAGTTAGTAGTTTAAAAGAATGACCTTGGGCTGGAGCTACATGCATCTGACCTGAATTGGATCCCCAGCACCAGATAGTCCTCCGAGCCTCATCGAAAGTGATCCCTGAACACCACTGGATTTGGCCCCCCCAAAAAAACAAAAAAATTTTTTTTTTTTGGTTTTTGGGCCACACCTGGCGGTGCTCAGGGGTTACTCCTGGCTCTCTGCTCAGAAATAGCTCCTGGCAGGCGCGGGGGAACCATATGGGACACCGGGATTCGAACCAACCACCTTTGGTCCTGGATCGGCTGCTTGCAAGGCAAACACCACTGTGCTATCTCTCCAGGCCCTAAAAAACAAAATTTTTACTTAGATTTTTTTTTTTATCCTTTCCCCCAAACAAAAAATGTAAACAAATATAAGAATGACTACTTTATGGGGCCAGAGAGATAGCACAATGGTAAGGTGTTTGCCTTGCACACAGTCGACCCAGGTCAGACGTGGGCTCGATTTTCAGCATCCCATATGGTCCCTTGAGCCAGACAGAAGCGATTTCTGAGCACAGATCCAGGAGTAACCCTTGGGTGCTGGCAGGTGTGGATCAAAAACAAAAACAAAACAAAACAAAAAAGAATGATTAATTATCTGTCACTGTCTTATGGATCAGGAATTTGGTCAAGGTTCAGCAGGATGATTCTGATGTCCCACATGGTCTTGTGAGGAAACACACACACACACACACACACACACACACACACACACACACACACACACACACACACCACCTAGCTGGTGGATAAGCATGTCTGAAAGGTTCAGGATGATATGCCCATGTATCTGTGTATCCTCAGGGATGGCTTAAGGGCTGGACTCAGAGTTATTAGTTAGAACATCCATGTGTGGCCTCTGAAGCATGTGGCCTCAGGAGAAGATGACTTCTTTGGTGGCAGCTCAGAGAATGAGGGGTTCAAAGCGGTGGAGTGCATATTTGGCAAGCAGAGATTCAGCTTCAATACTTGAAACCACATGGCCGCCCAATCATCACCAGAAACAACCATTAGTTTAGAACCAGAAATCGCCACTGAACTCCCTTGGTTGTAGTCCCAAAACAAAAACAAACACAAACTAAGAAATATTTTAAATAGCAATAGCACAGTGGATGGGGTGTTTACCTTGCATGTGGCCAACCCAGTTTGAGCTCAAGGCCCAGAGTAACCCCTGAGTGCTGCCAGGTGTGGCAAAACAAACAAAATAAATGATAGATTCAGAGTATAGGAGGTTTTGGCCTTCCACATGGCCTACCTCAGTTCAGTCCTCCACATCCTATATGTTTCCTCAAGCAACACCAGGAGGAACCCCTGAGCATCACTGAGCCTGCTTCCCCCCAAAAAAAATTTAATAGTGACTAGAGAGGTGGTACAGGGGATAAAGAGCTTCCTTGGTCCCCTGAATTCCACCAGAAGTGATCCCTGCACATAGAGTTGGGAATATAGCTGGAACATCACTGGGTGTGGTCCCAAAATCAAAACCTATAAAACAATGACCAAAGCTGTGTGAGCTTTCATTCCCTAGATTTGACTGCTATGAAAGTCCTTCTACCACACTTAAACAGGTAAAAATAATTGTGATCCTACGTGAAAGACTGTCAAAGAATTTGAAGAGATGCATTCTGGAGCTATGTACAGTACAGCAGCAAGTAGGGCATTTGCCTTGAACGCAGCACCTCCAAGTTTGATCCTCAGCATCCCCTATTGTCCCCTGAACGCTGCCAAGGAATAATCCCTGAGGATTGCTGGGTGAGGCCTCCAAACAAAGTAAAAGTTATGCAATCAAGTCTCTCATTATTTGATCCCCATTATGAACCTCAAAGGCCTGTCAATGGAACATTCTGTACCTCTTTCTCTAACAGGTAATTGAGATTTTTATCTTCTTAGACTTCAAAGCAACCAGTCCACGTGCCAACCTAGCCATATCCATCTGCACAGGCACCTCTGTGTGCAATTTCAGGGTCAGACCTGCTGCTCACATGTTGCCAAGCCTGCTTCATTGTCTCAGGCAAGAGAGATCCAAAGTCCTGCCTCCCTGAAGTTCCTCACAGGATGTTATTTCTGAGCTTTTCTGCTCATGTTGGTGTGAAAAGGGTGGTGGTAAGACTGGAATGCGTTTATTAATGGGAAGAGAGAGCACACAGCAAAACCCACAAGCATGTGGCTTTCACATTTCATGTATTTGTGTATGCATGTGTCGATTGTGTATGTCTGTGTGTATGAGAGAGAGAGAGAGACAGAGAGACAGAGAGAGAGAGACAGAGAGAAAATATGTCTCCTTATTCTTTTTCTTTCTTTGTTTTTTATTTTGTTTTTTGGGCCACCCCCTTGACACTCAGGGGTTACTCCTAGCTATGCACTCAGAAATCGCTGCTGGCTTGGGAGACCATATGGGACGCTGGGGGATCGAACCGAAATCTATCTTAGGTCAGCCGCATGCAAGGCAAACGCTCTACCGCTGCATCACTGTTCTGGCCACATCCTTACTCTTTTAGTTTGTTTTGGAGCCACACCTGGCCATGCTCAGAGGTTTTCCTGGCTCTGTGCTCATGAATCATTCCTAGATTTAAAAAAGTGGGGGGGGGGGCGGAGAGATAGTATGGAGATAGCCTTGCATGCAGAAGGACGGTGGTTTGAATCCCCCCATCCCATATGGTCCCCCGAGCTGCCAGGAGATATTTCTGAGCGTAGAGCCAGGAGTAACCCCTGATCAATGCTGGGTGTGACCCAAAAACCAAAAAAAAAAAAAAAAAGAAGAAAAAAAAAAAAAGAATCATTCCTGGAGGTGCTTGGGGGACCATATGGGAGGCCAGATTTCAAACCCAGATTGGCCTCATACAAAGCAAACACTTGCATTGCATGCAGCCAACCCAGGTTCGATCCCCTATCTGCTGTACTATTGCTCAAGCCTGTGTCTCTTTATTCTTGTAGGCACAAATAGGTAAAGAAATGAGGTCTCTTGGGGATTAAAGTGATAGTTCAGCAAGTAGAGTGCTTGCCTTGCACACAGCAATCCAGGTTCAATCCTCAGAACCCCATATGGTCCTCTGAGCACTGTTGTGAGTAATTCCTGCATGCAGAGCCAGAAGTAAGCCCTGAGCACCTGAGTGTGGCCCCAAATGGAAGGAAGGAAGGAAGGAAGGGAGGGAGGGAGGGAGGGAGGAAGGAAGGAACGAAGGAAGGAAGGAAGGAAGGAAGGAGGGAGGGAAGGAGGGAGGGAGGGCAGGAGGGAAAGAAGGAAGGGAGGAAGGAAGGAGGGAGGGAGGGAGGGCAGGAGGTAAAGAAGGAAGGGAGGAAGGAAGGGAGGGAGGAAGGGAGGGAGGGAAAGAAGGAAGGGAAGAAGGAAGGAAGGAGGAAGGGAGGGAGGAAAGGAGGGAGGAAAAGAAGGAAGGGAGAAAGGAAGGAGGGAGGAAGGGAGGGAGGGCAGGAGGGAAAGAAGGAAGGGAGGAAGGAAGGAGGGACGAAGGGAGGGAGGGCAGGAGGGAAAGAAGGAAAGGAGGAAGGAAGGAAGGGGGGAGGAAGGGAGGGAGGGAAAGAAGAAAGGGAGGAAGGAAGGAGGGAGGGCAGGAGGGAAAGAAGGAAGGAAGGAAGGAGGGAGGGAGGGAAAGAAGGAAGGGAGGAAGGAAGGAAGGAAGGAGGAAGGGAGGGAGGGCAGGAGGGAAAGAAGGAAGGGAGGAAGGAAGGAAGGAAGGAGGAAGGGAGGGAGGGAAAGAAGGAAGGAAGGAGGGAGGAATGGAGGGAGGAAGGAAAGAGGGAGGGGGAAGAAAGGGGAGTGAAGGAGAAAGGGAGAAAGAGAAGAAAAAGAAAGGAAGGAAGGAAGGAGGGAGGGAGGAAGGAAAGAAAGAAGTCTCTCATTGAGAGCAGGCATGAGTGGCTCACACATGTGTGACATGGCCAAGCCAGCGTGAGATTTAAATTTTGCTGGGGATCAGCTCAAATCCTCACATCAACCCTGCCACTCTCTGTCCTCAGCCTATGTCCTAAGTGTGCTCCTTCCTGTTTTCAGCTATGCTATATGCTCCCATTGCTCTTTTACAAGAATGCCCTGGTCTTTTTTCCTCCAATGTTAATGCTTGACTGTTTAACCACAAGACAGTACAATTATCTACTCATAGGCCCTTTTTCTTTAGGAACAAAAATCTTTGCTTCACTGCTATAAAGCCAGTGTTTAGAACGAAATAGTTCTATGTGGGGCAAGGGGACACACTTGGCAGTGCTCAGGGCTTACTCCTGACTCTCCATCAAAGATCACTCCTGGTAGGCTCAGGGATTAAACCTAGGTTAGCTACCTGTAAGGTAAACACCCTACCCACTGTGCTATCACTCTGGCCCCTGTTTCTTTCTCTCTCTCCTTTTTTTAAAGGGGGGGGGGTTATACCCAGCAGTTCATAGGGTGTTATTCCTGGCTCTGCCCTCAGGAATTACTCCTGGCAATGCTTGGTTTTCTGGGGATTGAACTCAGGTTGGCTGTGTGCAAGTCAAGTGCCTTACCTGTACTAGCTCTCCAACCTCCCTATTTTTATTTTTAAACTTATTATTATTATTATTATTATTATTATTATTATTTTGGTTTTTGGATCACACCCGGCAGTGCTCAGGGGCCACTCCTGGCTCTGCGCTCAGAAATCGCCCCCAGCAGGGGTCGGAGAGATAGCACAATGGTGTTTGCCTTGCAAGCAACCAATCCAGGAACTAAGGTGGTTGGTTCGAATCCCGGCATCCCATATGGACCCCCGTGCCTGCCAGGAGCTATTTCTGAGCAGATAGCCAGGAGTAACCCCTGAGCACTGCCGGGTGTTCCCCCCCAAAAAAAAACAAAGAAATTGCCCCCGGCAGGCTCGGGGGACCATATGGGATGCGGGGATTCAAACCACATTCCTTCTGCATGTAAGACAAACACCTTATCTACATGCTATCTCTCCGGCCCCTAAACTTATTTTCTATTAAATTTATTTTTTAAAAATATTATTTTGGGGGGCCGGAGAGATAGCATGGAGGTAAGGTGTTTGCCTTTTATGCAGAAGGTCATTGGTTCAAATCCCGGCATCCCATATGGTCCCCCGTACCTGCCAGGAGCAATTTCTGAGCCTGGAGCCAGGAATAACCCCTGAGCACTGCCAGGTGTGACCCAAAAACCAATATATATATATATATATATATATATATATATATATATATATATATATATATTATTTTGGTTTGGGGGCCACACCTGATAATATTCAGGACTTACTCCTGGCTTTGTGCAAAAAAAAAAAAAAAATCGGGGCCGGGCGGTGGCGCTGGAGGTAAGGTGCCTGCCTTGCCTGCGCTAGCCTAGGACGGACCACGGTTCGATCCCCCGGCATCCCATATGGTCCCCCAAGAAGCCAGGAGCAACTTCTGAGCGCATAGCCAGGAGTAACCCCTGAGCGTCACAGGGTGTGGCCCAAAAACCAAAAAAAAAAAAAAAAATCACTCCTGTTAGTTATTTGGGAGACCACATGCAATGCCAGGAACTAAACAAGAATAGGCCTTGTGCAAGGCATCAAAACCCCTGCACTGGGCCAGAGCACTAGCATAGCGAGTAGGGCGTTTGCCTTTCACACTGCCAACCCAGGTTCGATCCCTGGCATTCCATATGGTCCTCTGAGTCTGCCAGGAGCAATTTCTGAGTTCAGAACCAGGAGTAACCCCTGAGCTGATGGGAGTGGCCCCCAAACAAAACAAAACGAAAACCTCCTGTATTATCCATCCCCAACAATGTAATTCTTAACTATACTGGTATTACCGATGATTGCTTGAACTGCGATTACTCTCAGACTTGGCGTCTCTTTCTCCTCCTCACCACTGTGCTATTCACCCCCATCCCAACTCCCAGGAGCCTGTGGGGAGGGGCAAGGGTACCAAAGGCCAGGATGGAAGGTTGAACTAGATTCTTGAGGGCCCAAGGAGACTCAGAATGAGCTGCTGGGCTTTAGAAATATGGCCAGCAGGCAGAGGCACTCACATTCCTTGGAAAAAGAGAAACCTGCAAAATTCTTCCAGAACAGGGAGGAGGCCTTAAAGCCATCGTGCCTCGATTGAAATGGTCCGTGAATGCACCTGGATCTGGTGAGTTAAGAGCCAGGACTGGGGTGTGGAGAGCTAATACAGGGGGTTATGATACTTGCTTTGAATGCACTAGCCCTGGCTTGATCCTGGGGGACCACAGAGTCCTCCATAGAACCTTTGGATATAGCCCTGAGCTCTGCCCCAGGCTCTGAGAGGTAACACACCCCTGGGCCATGTCCCCTAAGAATCTCGGTGGAGGGGTCTCTAGACCACCTGAATACCATTTGGGAGCTTCCCATTACCAAAATCAACCAATCAATAAAAACTCACCAAAAACACAAACGAAAACAATTGGGACCTGGGGCCAAAGACGTGGTTTAATAGCAAAGCATAGACCTTGTGTGCCTAAGACTGGAGCTCATTCCCTGGCACACACCCAAAAAAAATGGGAATCTGTTGGAAATATTTAGAATTGGGACTGAGCCAGCACTTTCCTGGAAAAAGATGTTTTGCAGGCTGAGGTGGGAGCAGGTGCAGTTGAGGAAAAAGGGTGCCAGGACCTGTGTGCTTCGTACTTGAATGTGACAACAGATTCTCTGGAGCCTCGTCACAGTGCAACCTCTGACTGAGTAGGCAGGAGGTCAGACTCACTTAAGATCCTTCAGCTTTCCTAACATTCTCCTGGACTCCTGGATGATGGAGGGTAGCAAGATGGAATAGGTAGAAAAAAGGGACAGAAAGGAGATGGGAGTGTACACTAGAAAAGACCTAGAATGCTGGCAGTAAGATTCAGTAGTACAAGGCTCAGAGCTCAGAACTCAGCTCTTAAAGGAAGAGACTGCCTTAAGCAATGCCAAAAATAAATTCAAATAGGGCCAGAGAGATTGTACAGTGGTTAAAGCCCTTGACTTGCATGCACCCAATCTAGGTTTGATCATATATATATATATATATATATATATATATATATATATATATATGTATTAATGTATGTTTGATACTATATATATATATATATATATATATATATATATATATATAGTATGAGACATAGAATTTAAAACTAGTCTGATATGGGGCCGGAGAGATAGCATGGAGGTAGGGTGGTGCATGCCTTGCATGCAGAAGGATGGTGGTTCGAATCCCATATGGTCCTCCGAGCCTGCCAGGAGCAGTTTCTGAGCGTAGAGCCAGGAGTAACCCCTGAGTGCTGTCGGGTGTGGACCCCCCCCAAAAAAAAAAACTAGTCTTGATATATATTTGACTTGCCAGCCCCTACATTTTCTGTGACCATGGCAGGCTATGGTCATAATCCCAGCATTATCTCCCACTAAATCAGTGCTTCTCAACTGGGGGGGGGGGGGAGCGAGGCTCCATAAAGGGAGGTGCGTGTGACTTTGGCAAACACTGTCATAACAAGCTAAGCCCCGTGTTTATGTCTCTGTATGTCTCTGGAGCTGAGAGTTGCTGCTTCAAACCCTGCTTCGAAAAGCTATGTATTGCAAAACGTGCTCATTGTAGCCATTAACTCAGACATCACCTCTGATTAAAAAATCAGCTCTGGGGCCAGAGAGAGAGCACAGTGGCGTTTGCCTTGCAAGCAGCTGACCCAGGACCTAAGGTGGTTGGTTCAAATCCCGGTGTTCCATATGGTCCCCGTGCCTGCCAGGAGCTATTTCTGAGCAGATAGCCAGGAGTAACCCCTGAGCACTGCCGGGTGTGGCCCCAAAACAAAACAAAACAAAAATCAGCTCAAATTATTTGATATATTTTTGTTTTGTAGGTTAAAGTTTTTTTGTTTTAATAAAGATACTATTTACAGTCACGTGGAGGGGGGGGCACGAAAAATATTTTCTTCTTCCTAGAGGGACATGACAGAAAATAATTGAGAAGTACTGCACTAAACCAAGCGTATACCCCAGAATCCATTTCAGCCCAGAAGTTCAAGTAGTCACTAGCATGGTTGCATGAAAAATTGCCCCTTTGCTATTTCTGGTACTTTGCTCTGCTCTCACTATGCAGCTAAATAAGTGCCCTTGTGGGGCCACAAGCGATAGCATAGCATGTAGGGTATTTGCCTTGCACTTGCTTGATCCAGGTTTTTTGTTTGTTTGTTTGTTTTTGTTTTTGTTTTTGGGTCACACCCAGTGGTGCTCAGGGTTTACTCCTGGCTGTCTGCTCAGAAATAGCTCCTGGCAGGCACGGGGGACCATATGGGACATCGGGATTTGAACCAACCACCTTTGATCCTGGATCGGCTGCTTGCAAGGCAAACGCCAATGTGCTATCTCTCCGGGCCCGCTTGATCCAAGTTTGATCTCTGGTATCTCATATGGTTCCCCAAGCCTGCCAGGAGTAATTTCTGAGCACAGAACCAGGAGTAACCCCTGAGCACCATATTTGGGTGTGGCCCCAAAACAAACAAAAGTCTTTTAAACAACTGCTTCCATAAACTTATTTCTTTTTCTTTTTTCTTTTATTTTTTGATTGAATTGTTGGAGTTTTTTGTTTGTTTGTTTGTTTGTGTGTTTTGGTTTTGGGTAAGTGTTCAGGGATCCCTCCAGCAGTTGCTCAGAGGGGTCACTTGTGATGTTCAAAGATCAAAAGTATTGGTGCTCAGATCAATCACATGCAAGGCAAGTGCCTTAACCCTTGTACTTATTTCTCTGGGCCCTCTCTCAGTCACTTTTTTTTTTTTTGTCACTTTTATCTGAAGTAAATATATATACATATATATCACTTATTTCATAGTTATTTTAAATGATCAATGACTTTGTTTTGAGGCCACATTTGGTGGTGTTGAGGGATTACTCCTGGCAGTGCTTAAGGGGAACTACATAGTATACCAGGGAACGAACCTGGGTTGGCCAGATGCAAGGCAAGCGCCTTAACCATAATACTACTTACTAGTGGTCAGAGGCAAGCCTGGGGACCTAGGTTTGAATCCCAACACCACATAGTCATGGAGGATCCCAAGCACGGCCAAGGTGGTAGACCCTCCTTTGGGCTCTACAGGGCCTGAGCAGCACCACGACCCCTAGGCTAGGCACTGAATTCCTGCACTTTGTCAATTTGAGAAGAATCTTGGGTTCCCAGGCCCTCTGACAACTGCCTGGGAGGTCTCCTTTCAAAACTCTTGTGGTGCTGGAGCGATATTATAGAAGCTAGGGCTCTTGATTTGTACACACTCAACCCAGATTTGATCCCCTCACCCCATATGATTTCCTGAGCTCTGCCAAGAGACATCCCTGAGTGCAGTAAGCCCTGAGCATTGCAGGAGGGAGTTCAAAACTCCAAAGTAAAACAGAAATAGGTAAGTTGTAGGTGGAGAGATAGTATAGCAAGTAAAGTGCTTACCTTGCCTACAGATGATCTAGGTTTTACCCCCAGCACCCTATAGGGTTCTCCAAGCCCCTCCAGGAATGATCTCTGAGTGCAGAGTTAGGAGTAAGTCCTGAACACGGCAGGATATGGCCCCTCAAAAATCAAATTGTGGGGGCCAGAGAGATAGCATAGAGGTAGGGTGTTTGCCTTGCATATGCAGAAGGACGATGGTTCAAATCCGGGCATCCCATATGGTTCTCCAAGCCTACCAGGAGTGATTTCTGAGCATAGAGTCAGGAATAACCCCTGAACGCTGTCAAATGTGACCAAAAACAAAAAAAACAAAACAAAACAAAACAAAAACCAAATTGTGGGGGCTGGAGTGATAGCACAGAGGGTAGGGTGTTTGCTTTGCACTTTGCATATGGTCAACCTGGTTCAATCCCCAACATCCCATATGGTTCCCCGAGCCTGCCAGAAATAATTTCTGAGTGTAGAGCCAGGAGTAACCCCTGAGCGCTGGTAGGTATGACTCCAAACCAAACAAACCAAAAAACCTAAGTTGCTTTTAGTAGAGACCACTGGTTACTGCCCCAGTAGGTTTGTCTTGTTTTGCTGTAAGCAAATTTATTTAAGCATTCTTTGGGAGGAGATCATACCTAGCAGTGCTTGGGGCTATTCATGGCTCTGTGCTCAAGGGACCATATAGTGCCAGAATATTTAAGCTTTTTTTTCTTTAGTTTTTGGGTCACACCTGATGATGCTCAGAGGTTACTTCTGGCTAGGCACACAGAAATCGATCCTGGCTCGGGGAACCAAATTGGACGCCAGGAGATTGAGCCGCGATCTATCCTATCATCTGCGTGCAAGGCAAACGCTCTATGGCTGTATCACTGCTCAGCCCCTTAAGCATTCTTTTTTTTTTTTTTATTAAGTTTTTTATTGTTTTGAGATCCACATCTGGTTGTGCTCAAAGAACCATATGGAGTTTTGGATGAGTTGGAAAGCAAGAACCATATCCACTGTACTATCTCTTCGGTACCCATTTAAGTATTTCTATTGTCCTGAGTATTTTTTTTCTTTTTTTCTTTTTCTTTTCTTTTTTTGGTTTTTTGGTTTTGGGTTACACTCGGCAGCGCTCAGGGCTTACTCCTGGCTCTATGTTCAGAAATTGCTCTTGGCAGGCTCAAGGGACCAAATAGGATGCCGAGATTTGAACCACCATCCTTCTGCAAGCAAGGCAAATGCCCTACCTCCATGCTATCTCTCTGGTCCCCGAGATATATTTCTTTTATTTAATTATTTTTGGCTCTTTTGGGCCACACCCGGTGGCACTCAGGGGTTATTTCTGGCTTTACACTTAGAAATCACTCCTGGCAGGGTCAGGGGACCATATGGGATGCCGAGATTCTAACCGGGGTCCATCCCAGGTTGGCCATGTGAAAGGCAAACGACAAACCATGTGCTATCACTCCAGCCCCCACCTAGATATATTTCTATTTTTAAAATCCTCTTTAATATATTTTACCGGTGTCTTTATTATCATTGACGCATTCAATACAATTTTGATGTATTCATTTGATATATTTAATTGATTTTGTTTGTTCTGGGGACCATGCCCAGTTGTGTCCAGTAGTCTACTCCAGGTTTAGTATTCAGGGTTCCTTCAGATGGTACTTTGGGGGCCATGTGGGGTTGGAAACCAAATTTAGCCCTCCTACATGCAATGTATTCTAGTTAGTGGAATATATCTTTGGTCCATTTATATCTTTGGTCCATCAAAGTATATTTGTATGCAAGTAATTATTCTATTTTGTTACCCAAAAAGTTAACATTCTCATTTAGAAGTGAAGTTTGAACAGGAGATTTATAGGGCATGCTGGATATAAGCTTTCCCACAGGCTCCCCAAACACCAAAGCACACATGTCAAGTTTATGAGCTTTGCATGTGGCCAACCAGAGTTGGATCCCTGGTATGGCTCTAGTCTCCTGAGCTCCATCAGGACTGATCCCTGAGCCCGAAGCCAGGAGTAGCCCTTGAGTATTGCTGGATGTGAACAAAATACTACAAGTGACCATATGTCAGATTTTTTTTGTTTGTTTTTGTTTTTGGGTCACACCCACCAGTGCTCAGGGGTTACTCCTAGCTATACGCTCAGAAATCGCTCCTGGCAGGCTCAGAGGACCATATGGGATGCCAGGATTCAAACCACCGATCTTTTGCATGCAAGGCAAACGCCTTTCCTCCATGCTATCTCTCTGGCCCCCATATGTCAGATTTCTGTTTGTTTTTGAGGGACAACACCCTGCAGTGCTCGGGGCTTACTCCTGGCTCTGCACTTAGGAATCACTTTCTGGTGGGCTCGGGGAATCAAATGGGGTATTGGGGATTCAACTCCAGTTGGCTGTGTGCAAGACAAGAACCCTATCTGCCATATTGCTTCATTCCCCTCCCCCATATCAAATTTAGAGTGATCAGCTTCAATTTTACTATTTGTTTGACACCATCTTGTCGAAGGTGAATATATCATACTTCCATAGTTAAGCCTGGTCATATTTTTCAAACACTCATGTAAAGATCTTGTTTAACAGAATACAGCTCATATACCACACCTACTCCTTAGCCACTCCTTCATTCAGTTGGCTCAGTGGGAGGCTCCCTGTGGGCAGAGACTGAATCTGAGCAACTCTGTAGCTTTGCAAGTGCCTGACCCATGGCAAGCTCTGCTTCATGGCAAGACACATCTGCTGAGCCAACACAAGAATGAATAAGCTTAACAGTATTTATTAAGGTCTTCCAATGTGCCAGACGTTATTAGAAGCATTGTATTTGAATTAAGTTTTGCTTACTCCTCAAACTAGTCTTTTCAAGCATTAATTACTATCCTCATTTACAGATAATGCCCAGAGAGCTAGCAGGGGGCTGAAGTAGGTTCCAAGCTTAGGGGATCTGGCTGCAGAGCCTGTGACTGAGGGACCTGCTATGTGCCGATCATATTGCTAAGGCTCTGGTTAACAGAAATAGAAGGTAACACACACACTGGGAGAGAGACTCTCCTTCATGGTCATGAGAATGAAAGAGGACAAATCCTAGTAGGACTGTTGTCTTGCAGGCATTCTACCTAGGTTTCTATCTCCAGTACCTTATAAGGTCCCCCAAGTCAGCCAGAAGTGATCTCTGATTGAAGAGCAGAAGTAAACCTTGAGCACAGCTGGGAGGGAGGGAAAGGAAGGAAGGCAGGAAGGAAGGAAGGAAGGAAGGAAGGAAGGAAAGAAGGAAGGAAGGAAGGAAGGCAGGCAGGAAGGAAGGAAGGAAGGAAAGAAGGAAGGAAGGAAGGAAGGAAGGAAGGAAGGAAGGAAGGAAGGAAGGAAGGAAGGAAGGAAGGAAGGAAGGAAAAAATGAAGCTTGGGTCAGAGGACTGAAGGGAGGGAGGGAGGGAAGGAGGGAGGAAGGAAGGAAGGAAGGAAAGAAGAAAGGAAGGAAAGAAGGAAGGAAGGAGAAAAAAGAACTTGGGATATAGTACAGTGGATAAGGCACTTGCCTTGCATGCAACTGACCCAGGTTCAATCCCTAGCACCCCGTATGATCCTCCAAGCCAGGAGTAACTCCTGAGCACCACAAGGTGTTGTGAAAGAAAAAGATAAAATGGGGGCAGAGAGATAGCATGGAGGTAAGGCATTTGCCTTGCATGCAGAAGGTCAGTTGTTCGAATCCTGGCATCCCATATGGTCCCCTGAACCTGCCAGGAGAGATTTTTGAGCATAGAGCCAGGAGTAACCCCGAGCGCTGCTGGGTGTGACCCAAAAGCCAAAAACAAAAATAAAGAAAAGAAAAAGATAAAGATAAAACGAAAGGAGGGAGAAAAGAAGAAAGGAAGGAAGGAAGAAAGACAGAAAGAAAGAAAGAAAGCAAGAAAGCAAGAAAGCAAGAAAGAAAGAAAGAAAGAAAGAAAGAAAGAAAGAAAGAAAGAAAGAAAGAAAGAAAGAAAGAAAGAAAGAAAGAAAGAAAGAAAGAAAAAGAAGAAAGAGATAGCATAGAGGTAGAGCATTTGCCTTGCATGCAGAAGGATGGTGGTTCGAATCCCGGCATCCCATATTGTCCCGAGCCTGACAGGAGTGATTTCTGAGCGTACAGTCAGGAGTACCTCTGAGAGCTGCCGGGTGTGACTGAAAAACCAGAAAAGAAAAGAAAAGAAAAGAAAAGAAAAGAAAAGAAAAGAAAAGAAAAGAAAAGAAAAGAAAAGAAAAGAAAAGAAAAGAAAAGAAAAGAAAAGGAAGAGGAAGGAAGGAAAGGAAGGAAGAGAAAGTCTGGTGTGTAAAAGTCTGATGGCCTGCAGGTTAATTGCAGAGGGAGCAGCTGTCCTCAGGTAAATACTGAGGCTTTAGGAGTTGATACCCAGGTTAGGGGGAGGGACAAATATTCAGCCTTGGGGACTGTGTGTGCAGAGTGGAGTTTGCTGGCTTTGAGCACAGGACCCACAAAGCCTGCAGGCTGGCACAGAGGCACTGGGTAGGGAAGTGCCATGGGAAGCAAGGGGGACATATGGGAGGGTGGGCGGGCACTGGGCTGTTTCTGGACGGCCTTGAAGGGTTTGAAGCAAAGGAGTTCCAAGCTCAGACCCCACACTCTGCTTCCCTCTCCACCCACAAAACACCAAGCCCTACCAGCCACATCCCACTTCCCAGTATTTTCCGGGCTGCCTGGACCCCAGGGAGATGCTAATTGAGGCTGGGACACACCCCGGGCCACCTGGGAGTAGTGGCTGGAAACACCCCTCCGAACCCCCAAAACACACACACACACACACACACACACACACAAACACACACACACCAGTGCTGTTCTTGCTTTGGCCCGGCTTCCTCGAGCACACAATCCCTTCTGGCACATTCTGGCAGAGGCCAGAAAGCAGCACCCTCACTTCCTCTGTCCCTGTTCTATTCGCCCCCAGTGTCACCATCCTAAGCAGCTGCTGCGGATCAGAGCACCCCAGACCCCAGCCAGTAGGGAGGGAAGGAAGAGGAGCTTCCTGGGGGAGCCCTGGCTCTAGGCTGTGCCCTCCCCCCCCCCCCCGCTGGGCTGAGGCTGAGGCTGGTGATTAGCTGGGTTAATTATATCCAAGCCATTTCCGATTGGCACAAGCCCACCCACCCACAGAGCCAGCCCAGAGGGCGTGGAGGCCCTGCCCAGGGTCAGGGTGCCAGGGTGCTGAGCTCCCATCCCGGTGGCCCATATAAGGACGTCAGTGCTCCTCCAAAGGAAGATTCCTTCTCTCCCCCAACTTCTCTGTCTCGCCGCCACTTTCTCCACCCCGTCCTCTTTGGAGCTTCTCCCCACACAAATCCCTTTCCCTCCCTTCTCCTCCCCCGCCAGGTTTGGAACGAAATCACGGGGCTCTGAGTTCCGCACGAGGCCCCGACATAAACACTCTGATTGGGGCTAATTATAAGGGCCAGGTTGGGAGGCTGGAGCCTGCAGAAAGCTTGGCTTTCAAACAAAGGGCCCAGGGCTCAGCCCCCCAGTCCAGGCCGGCTCCTCTCCAAGCTTCATTATGATGAAGGAGGGAATCCAGGCTCTGGGCCGCCTTCTGTAAACCCAGTCCAGGGCTTCTCAGAACTTCTTCCCTGTCCCACGTCCCATCTCATCCAGGCTGCTCTGGCCGTGGCCCTTCCAGGCCTCGGGTCCCAGGGCCTTCCTTCCCAGCTGGCTTGGAGAAGCTGCAAGTCTGAAGTGGAAGGTGGGGCGGCTGGGGAGGGGCTGGTAGAGGGAGGAAGGGGTGCCGGGGAAGCCAGCTGTGACAGCTCCAGCCCCAATTAGCCAGTTCAAAGCCTTAGGGAGAGCCCGCCCGGCCGCCCTGGTGTGTGCCCTGCTCACTCGGGCGGGTAAGACATTTCTGTCCTAATCAGAATGGGGTTGGTTGGGGGGGAAGCTCTGCCCCCCAGCCATCACTGCGGGAGCCGGTGGGAGCCGGCGCCCAGAGTCAGGGAAAGTGGCAGCAGGCCCGGAGCTGTGGTTCCGCGGTAAAGCGCAAGTCTTGTGTGACTGAGATCCGGGCTCCAGCCTCTGCACCGCAAAAAATAGGGCGGAGTGGGGTAGGGGGAAGAGAGAGAGAGAGGGAGAAAAAAAAAAAAAAAAAGTAAAACGAGCAGACAAATGAATCGTTCTACTCTGTTTAAACCGCCGGGAACAATAGGCCCAAAAGTCCCCCCAAGAAGTTCTCAATTGCATGGTGGGTAGGGCAGGCGCTTGCCTTGCACGTGGCTGACCCCGGTATTTGGGCTCCATCCCTGGCACCTCATCTGGCCTCTTAGAGCACCATCAGGAACGATTCCTGATCCGAAGAGCCAGGACTAAATCCCTAAGGACAGCCGGGTGTGGCCCAAAAAGAAAAGGAAAAAAAAAAAAAAAGCGTGCATCCTTTGATTTAGCGCCTCTGTAGAAATTGGCCCTAATTCTTAATTGGAAGCTGCTAGTTTATGGCGCTTCTCCCCCCATTTTCTGATCTCATCTTCACAATCACCTTGCTAGGCAGGTCCTGGGACTCAAGGGAAGAAATTTCTCAGCCCAGGGCTGAGGCAGCACCATCTTATGCCAATACCTTATGCTCACCATACATGGCGCCTCTCTATTCCCCCAACCCCCCTAAAAAGGTCTGCCATACTCAATTCTACTTTGCAGCATCTTGGTAAGATGTTGTTTAATTAGGAGTGTATCCTGGAAACTTGTTGCTTGCAAGAAAGATGGGATCTAGCCTAATCCTGCAGAGTCAAACACTTCTTTAGAGCGCTTTTGGGGCTAATCTAGACGTCAGCATCTCTGGATCCCACCAACACTCACAAATTTGGAATGTTGGGAAGAATTTTCTCTCGGAAAACTTGAGTCTTTTCTAGGTTGGTCTTCTGGTTTGTAAAGAGCGCAACTGTTTTCAAGAGGGGGAGGGAAAGCATGTCTGATCAATGGACGGGAGTGTCCATAGAAGGGATGAGAGTGGGAGGGTAGGTAGAAAACAGGACTGGGCTAAGACCTGCCCGGCAGGCCCAGGCCTTACTTTTCTCATCGACCTCTGGCTGCCCCCAACCCTGATATAAGACTGAACCCCACTTCCGGAGGGCGGGGCCAGCCCACTGACCACCGGGAAGGGTGCCCTGCTAACCAATGGGTGCCCAGCTTCTGAGCCCCACCGACCAGGTAGCCCAGGTTGGTTCCTTGGGGGATTTCCCCCACTTGGTTTCCCTTTGGGGCATTCTCTGCTCAGCCCCTCATCCTGGGTTAATTTTTCCTCCTAGAGTTGTACCGTTAAGTCATTTTGCTTTCTGAATGAAATTCAGCCCTTAGCTAACCTTTGGAGAGGGGAGGGCATCTGCAAGGCCTATTCTTCCCCCAGAGGCAATTAGTGTCTTTTTTATCTAGCCTCCTCCCAGCACCATAAAACCTCCTTTTCCAGTTTTCTCAGGCCTTCTTCACACACACCCCCACGTTGGCAGGAGGCTGGAAGGGGGTGAGCGCCAAGGAAAATACAAATCTCTCCCCTAAATCCCTTATCTCACCAGCATGTAGTGGATGGAGCAATTGTTGCTAACCCACCATCTCCTAGCCCTCATCCTCTCAGTTTGTGATACTTCCGTAAAGTGTGCCCAAAAGACAAAGAGCTGAAGAGTGGGGAGTCGGGCACCCCTTTTCCTTGGCTCTAGCCTAGCAGGGCACCCCTCACCTAATTCGCATTTTTGCCATCACCTCCAGGAGTGACACTCACAATTTGTCATTTAAACCCTCCCTGCAGTCCTCCTGGGGTTCCTTGATCTGGTGATCTGGCGACAAATGGGAGGACAGAGGCAGTGACGCTGGGCGGGCGGGCGCCACTGCTTTGATAGCCCAGGGAGACTTTTGATAGCCTGTGGAGACTTCACACACAGCTGCCCTGGCTGAATGGGCTTTTAACTTCAGGACACTGGCCACCAGCACAAATTGGGGGGGGGCAAAGATATGTATTTTGGGGCCGCGGGGAGGGGGTCAGCTGCCATCCCTAGGCTTCGTACAATTCCAAACAAAGCTCCACATACGACTTCAATTACCACCAAACATTCCCAGGTCCCCTCCCCCAACACAAACTAACACACAATCCTGAGGAGTTCCAGCGTCCTCTCCCCACCCCAAAGACAACCAACCAGGGGTGATGAGGCAAGGACTGTCCATCAGCCCCTCATGCTATCCCCCCCACCCAGCCATCAGCATTTTAAAAAGCCAAGTCTCAAAAGCTGGGACGCTTTGCTGTACCTTCACCCCCCAAACCAAGGAGGTCAGGGGCAAACAGAGGAGGTGATGTGGTTTGGTTAAACTAATAAAACATTACAACCCCGTTAAATACAATTAAAGGGCTAGATCTCTAGAAGATAATTAAATGCATTTTATTACGATGATCATTAGCTTTTAATTTGCACTAGAGTCAAGAAACAGGAGAGGGTGAAAATTGAGTTCTGATGGGGTTTGGTACCACCCCACCACCATCCCCCCCCCCTTGGTTTTCAAATCAAACCTTTTGAATTAAAACGCTAAAATATTGCGACTAGTTGAGGGAAGTTACGGTGTATTGGAGAGTGGAATTCTCATACCAGCGTCAAAGATACTTTTTTTAAAGAAAAGTCCTGACTTTTTATTTGTGGGGGGGGGCAGGAAGATAAGAAACATCTGTTATAAACATTCTATCAATCTTGTGATATAGAATGTCATGTAAACACTCGACCCCACCCCCACCGCCACAAAGAGGCTACCCAGAATCTTCTTCCACGTTCCCCCAGCCCTTTCTGAACAAGTTTGTGAAAAGAAACGTCTTTTGTCGAAGGAACACGAAGACTCCCACCAGCCCATCCATCCCTGCCTCCTTCCACCCCAACCCATTTTTATTGCTTTTTGGAAACAAAAACCCCTAAACAGCAAACCCCACATGTAACACAAACCAGCCAGCAAACCTCAAACCTACCTGAAGGCCACATACACTATCCTATCAGGTTGGGGTTCTAGGATGGAGCAGACTTGGGGGAAAAGAACCAGGGAGACCAGGACACTTCCCACCCACCCCAACTTCGTGAATAAATATCCAAAGCTCCCCCTAAAATGGGAGGCAGTCGGGATCAGAATGGCAGGAAAGGGTGTCAAGCACTCTTCTGCTTAGCACTAGCACCCTCTGACTTAATGATCACCAGATAAATAGGTGAAATGAAAACTGGAGCAGCGAAATTAGTCTGATGGGGCCTTTCTCGAAATTTCTCCCTGTCGTCCCCCCATCAAATCCTTGTTTAAGGACGGTGGTTTTTAAATTTTGATTCTTTCTCTCATCTTCACCTTGACAAGCAAGGAAACTGGGAAAAGAAAAGCAATATGAAACAATCCAGTCTTGCCTCAAACTCCGCCAACTTCCACAGGCCCTGGCCACAGATCTGGCTTCTGATGTGACGCGCCACAACCCCCCAACCCTCCCTGGCCAGCCTCTTCCCGCAGGCCTGGCCCTGCCCAGTCACCCCAAATTTCAAAGCCCAAAGAACCCCAATGTCCCCCCCCCCTTCCTGGGCCCTGGCGTCCCTCCCTCGTAGTTTCCCCCTCCCTTATTTTTTCTCTTTAAAATAGAAAATAAATCATTAAATTTACAAAGACTATTTACAGTTTTAATTACAAACCTGTTGGGGGTGTGGGAGGGGGGCAAGAATTCCCTTTAGAAAGCGATCTTTAAAAAAAAAAAAAAGAAATGGTTTCGTTCGTTCTTTATTTAAAAAAATAAAATAAAAAGAGTCTGTCGGACTTCCTTCCCCCCAACCCCTGGTCAGGGCGTGGGGGGGGGGCCAGGACCCTCGTGGCTCACTCACACCGTGGTCTCGCCGTGCCGACTGTTGGTGAGGCGCGTGTAGAACTTGCGCCACGAGTGCAGCGTCTTGCCCGACCAGATCCAGAAACCCGACGTGATGCCCACGATGAGCGTCATGAGGTATTTGATCATGTAGACGGTGAAGTCGGGCGACATGCGGGGCGTGTAGTGCGCCGGGCAGGGGATGGCCAGGCTCTTGCAGTGCTGGCTGACCCAGGAGCGCTCCCAGTGCTCGCGGAAGGCCTGCTCGTAGAAGTAGCAGGCGATGACGATGGTGGCCGGCACGGTGTAGAGCACCGAGAAGACGCCGATGCGCACCATGAGGCGCTCGAGCTTCTCCGTCTTGGTGCCGTCGTGCTTCATGATGGTGCGTATGCGGAAGAGCGACACGAAGCCGGCCAGCAGGAAGGAGGTGCCGATGAACAGGTAGACGAAGAGCGGCGCCAGCACGAAGCCCCGCAGCGGGTCCAGGCTGTTGAGGCCCACGAAGCACACGCCGCTCAGCAGGTCGCCGTCGATCTGGCCCATGGCCAGGATGGTGATGGTCTTGACGGCCGGCACGGCCCAGGCGGCCAGGTGGAAGTACTGCGAGTTGGCCTCGATGGCCTCGTGGCCCCACTTCATGCCGGCCGCCAGGAACCAGGTGAGCGACAGGATGACCCACCAGATGGAGCTGGCCATGCTGAAGAAGTAGAGCATCATGAAGAGGATGGTGCAGCCCTCCTTCTTGGTGCCCTGCACCACGGTGCGGTAGCCGTCGTCGGAGAAGCGCTCGTTGCACACCACGCGCTCCTGCAGCACGAAGCCGGCGATGTAGGCCACCGACACCATGGTGTAGCAGCCCGAGAGGAAGATGATGGGGCGCTCCGGGTAGCGGAAGCGCTGCATGTCCACCAGGTACGTGGTGACGGTGAAGAAGGTGGAGGCGCAGCACAGCACCGACCAGGTGAGGATCCAGAGGCGGGCGAAGCGCGTCTCCTCCTGCGAGAAGAACATGGAGCCGTCGGGGCGCGCCGGCTCGCAGGGGGCGGCGCAGTCGCGCTCGCCCAGGAACTTGTAGCTCAGGTAGGACGGCACCTTGAGCACCCGGGGGCAGTGGAACGGGTGCTCCGGGCTGGCGTAGCGCGGGTGCGAGCCGGAGCCGGAGCCTCCGGAGCCGCCGCCGCCGCCGCCGCCGCTCCCGCCGCCCGGGCCGCCCGGCGTGCCCCCGGCTCCCGGCTGCAGGCCCGGCGGCGCGGTGGTGAGCGAGGCGGGCGCGCCGTCCTCCGAGTGGTTCTGGCCCACGCAGATCTGCTCGGTGCCGTGGCGCGGGAAGTTCTCGCAGCGCAGCCGCTCGGGCCACTGGAAGCCGAACTTGTTCATGAGCGCCTCGCAGCCCTGGCGCGCGCGCTCGCAGATGGAGCGGCACGGCGGGATGGCCTGCTCCAGCACGGTGCACACGGGCGCGTACATGGAGCACAGGAAGAAGCGCAGCTCGGGCGAGCACTGCACCTTCACCAGCGGGTAGAACTGGTGCACCTCGAGGCCCGCGTCCTCCTGGTTCGTGTGGCCCAGCAGGTTGGGCATGATGGTCTGGTTGTAGGCGATGTCGGTGCACAGCGGGATGGAGATGGGCTGGCAGAAGCCGTGGTCCGGGATGGAGATGCCCTTCTCGCCGTGGAACTGGGCCGGCCCGGCGCCGGGCAGCAGCGGCAGGAGCAGCAGGAGCGGCAGCAGAGCCGGCGGGAGCTGCGGCGGCGGAGAAGGAGGCGGCGGCGGCAGGCGGGGCAGGGCGCTACGGGGCCGCATGCTGGCCAGCCACCGGGCCCCGGGCGCCCCCGGCCCCCGCCCAGGACCCCCAACTCCGAGCCCGCGCCGGGCGCCTGCCCTTCCCGGCCTTCCCCGCCTAGGCCGCTTTGCAAACTTTGCTGGCCGCCGCCGCCGCCGCAGAGTCGGGGAGGGAGGCCGGGCCGGGCCGGGCCGGGCCGGGCCGCTCGCTCTCTCCGGCTCGCCCCAGTCGGACTGAGCCGCTGCAGCGAGTCGCTGGCCCTCGCTCCGCTCTTCTCCTCCTCCTCCTCCCGGCTCGTCTCTTCTCCTCCCAGCCTGCGACTCCTTTGTGCCTTCCTCCAGCCCCTCACCTCGGCCTCCCCGAGCTCAATTAGTCGGTTTCAAGGGGGCCCCCCGGCCGGTGGCCCCGCCCAGGCCTCCGTCCTTTTTTTTCCCCCCCCCTCCCCAAAAAATAAAAGGGAGCCTTGAAACCTCCCCGTCGAGCTCCCCGTCGGAGCGCCGCCCCCGAAACGTGCTCTCGGCCAATCAGATTTGAACTCGGGGACCGGCCCCAAAGGCCTGATTGGTGGATCAGCGACCTAATGAGCTCAGAAACCAGATGCCGGCCACGCCCCCTATTGCGCTTTTTTTTTTTAAAGAGACAGGCTGCTAGGAAGGTCCTGGGAGGGGGGGGGCCTTTTTTTCCCTCTACATCTATGGCCAAGGGATCCAAGCGTGTCCCTCTTTATTTTTGGGAGGGGGTGTCAAGACTGTCTCCCTACCCCTCTGCAAGGCCTCTTCCAATCCTCGCCTCCTCCTCCTCCTCCCTGCTCCTCAAACCTCTCCAAGTTTAGGCCAGTTTCTCAAATACAGTGAAAAGTTTTGTGAACAGTTTTAAAAGAGACTTTAAAAAAATAAAAGTTTTGCTGAGACTTTGTTTCCCCGGCTCCCTTTCTGGAGAAGGTGGGACACATTTAAATTTCTCTTCACCCCCTCTATCGACACACACACACACCCCCCTAAAGGGCTTGCCTGGCCCTCCCCCCCCCCATTACTCCCTCCCTTCCATAACCCTCTGAAAAATGAAAGCCTGTCTCTTTAAGAGGCTCTTAAAGGGGCCCGGACTCCGGGGCGTAATTGCCCCGTAGCGAGCACAAAGGAGCCCATTATGGGGCTTTGTGTTCGGTGGCACCTCAAAGTGAGAAAACTCAGGAACTCGGAGGCCCCGGGCTGGAGGGAGGGGGCGAGGTGAAGGAGAAGAAGGGCCTGGAGCTGAGGCTTTTCTCCCTCTCCCACTTTCTTCCGAGGCAAATCTTAATTATGCAAAGTCTAGTGGCCGTAACGAGGAGGTCTTAATCGAAGGTTAATGGTGGGGAGTGGGGATGGGGGAGCGATGACTCTCTTAGGCGGTTTTGGGGTGGGGGGAATGTCCCTTCTCTCTCCCCACCACGGCTTCAGTCTCCCCAAGGCTTCCAGATTGGGTCGGTCTCCCGAGAAGAGTGGAGTTTTTACCCAGATTTAAGTAATCCCACGCCAGAAAGGAGAATTTTAGGGGGGCTGGGGAGTTGGGGAGAATCTTCTCTCCGTGGCCTCCCATCTACTCTTATCTGGTGGGGGGGGAAGGCTATGCATACGAGTTCTTGCCACTTTCTGGGATCCTGAGGGGGACTTGCAACTAAATCCCCAGGGCCTGGTACTGGATGATGGATCAATTATTTCTATTGTTTCTCTGGAGGGAAGCGAGGGATAAAAAAGAAAAGAAGAAAATTGAATTTAGAAAATCCCTTTTGCTTCTTAGTGCAAAGCACATCATTCCAGCTAGAAAATGATTGCTTGCAAATAAAAACAAACATCAGAAGAAATGTAGAAAGAAGTAAGAGGTAGGAAGAGGGAAAATAAAACTCTATAAAGAGATGTGAACAATGAATGGGGAGGTCCAGATTAGGTAGGGTCTGGGTCTGTTTCCAGAATGAATGGTAGAAAAGGTTTTCAGACTGTAACTTGCAAATGCTCCTGCTTTCTTGAAGAAGTTGCTTTTCACAACTTCAGCCTTTATACTAGGCAGCTGTATCTTTTACCCTCCTGTAATTTCCTTCCCACCCAAGTCCAGGATCTCTCAGAGACCTCTGGAGTGGCGCATTGGCAATTGGGTTGTGCTCTCCCAAAGATTTCTACCTTTTTTTTTTTGTTTTTGTTTTTGTTTTTTGGGCCACATCCGGCGATGCTTAGTTACTCCTGGCTGTCTGCTCAGAAATAGCTCCTGGCAGGCACACGGGGACCGTATGGGACACCGGAATTCAAACCAACCACCTTTGGTCCTGGATCGGCTGCTTGCAAGGCAAATGCCGCTGTGCTATCTCTCTGGGCCCAAGATGTCTACCTTTATTAAGCCTCAAGTACTTTCTAGTGACCCCTACACTCTTCCTCCTGGACATCTTTGAAACTGGCACCCTGACTTGATTCGGGGCTGATCTCTGCAATGAGTAAAATGGGGACCTCCACACCGCTGGGAAGTTCGCAGTCTGATCAATCGGAAATGGAGAGTGAATCTCTCTTGCTTATACTACATTTTCAGTGCTTCCATGACAAATCCCTTTTCCTGCCCTAGGACCAGCTAAAGTGACACTGATCCCTGTCCCAGCCACCCCAAGGCAGAGAGGGAGTTGAAACAGGAATAAAGAAATTAAAGACCTTCTTTCATTTCCTCAGTCTTCCTTCCTTCCTTCCTTCCTTCCTTCCTTCCTTCCTTCCTTCCTTCCTTCCTTCCTTCCTTCCTTCCTTCCTTCCTTCCTTCCTTCCTTCCTTCCTTCCGTACAATTGTTTGCTCTTCTCATTTCCAACCACTGTAGTGGGTAGAGTTGGGGAACCAAAGAAAAAAGTGATAGTACCCCCCACCACTTCAGGGTAAAGCCTAACCCCCTATTCTAGGAAGGTTTCATTTTTATGGACACGTGGAAGTCATAGGGACCTCTTTCTCTCTTGCTCTCTCTCTTTTTTTTTTTTTTTTTTTGAGGGGTGTCACACCCGGTGGCACTCAGGGGTTACTCCATTACTCCAGGCTCTGCACTTAGAGTCACTTCTGGCAGGCTTGGGAAACCAACCGTATGGGATGCCTGAATGAACCACCCACTCACTGTCCATCCTGGATCATCGGCTGCTTGCAAGGCAAATGCCCTACCACTGTGCTATCTCTCCAGCCCCAGACCAATTTCTTATTGGCAGGTGTTAGAGTGCTTGCCTTGTAAGTTGGAAGCTGCCAGTTGAAATCCTCAGTCCCAGGCTGAAGTGGGTGATCCCCAGCAGGCACGTGTGCAAGCATTCAGCTATGAGATCTCTATATCATGACAATAGGAGGAGGGACTGGGGAAGATTTGATCTTGCCTTGTAGGCAGCTGACTGACTCAGACTTAAATTCACACCTACATACAGGTAGGTCCCTAAGCATAACTAGGAATCACTCTTGAGCACTGCAGGGTGTTACAAACCTACAGAGCCAGAGGAAACTCCTCCAATGCAGAACTGCTCCAGACTTTGGCCTTCAAGCACTCAGGCTGTTGGGGGGAATGTCCCAGTGTTTGGCCTACACCCACTACCAGGAATGCTTTGTGATGTCAACTGATAGATAAAACCCTTAGTTATGATTTTATGTGTTTGCTTTGGGACCATACCTCGTGGTGATGGAATCTAGTCCCTACTCTGTGCTTAGAAGTCCCTTACAGCAATGCTTGGGATCTAACCAGGCTCCTTCAGTCCATGGAGTCATCTCTCCTCTCGATGTATTTATTTGGGTTTGTGTTTGTTTTGGGGCCACATCCGTAGCATTCAGGGGTTACTCCTGGCTCTGCACTCAGAAATCACTCCTAGCAGGTTCGGGGATGCTCAGAGTTGAACCAGGTTGGTTGCATGCAAGGCAAATGCCCTACTCGCTGTGCTCTATCACGCTGGCCCCCAATTTATTTATTTTTAGAAACATGTTTGGTTTTTGAGCCCTTGCATTGCTGGGGGTTTCTCCCAGCATGCTCAAGAGACCAGTGGTGGGCTCGGAGAGATAGCACAGCGGCGTTTGCCTTGCAAGCAGTCGATCCAGGACCAAAGGTGGTTGGTTCGAATCCCAGTGTCCCATATGGTCCCCCGTGCCTGCCAGGAGCTATTTCTGAGCAGACAGCCAGGAGCAACTCCTGAGCACTGTCTGGTGTGGCCCAAAAACCAAAAAAAAAAAAAAAAAGAGAGAGAGAGAGAGAGAGAGAGAGAGAGAGACCAGTGGTGCCAGGGATCAATCTAATCCAGGCCCTCACACATGCAAAGCATGTGCTCAACCCTTTAAACTTTTGAGTTGTGTGCTTTTGTTTAACAAATTGATATTAAGGTCAGAGAGATAGTGCAGGGGTTAGGCACTTGCCTTGCATGCAGCCAACCTGATTTGATGCCCTGAGCACCACCAAGGATCACTCCTGAGCCCAGAGACAGGAAAAGCTCCTGAGAACCACCAGGTGTGACCCCCAAGTCCCACCCAGTTTCTTGGGGGCAGGTCTGTACCAGACGCATCACACATCACTTCATTAAATATATAACGACCAGGACAGTTAGGTGCTTGACAGAGAAGGTCCTCAGGACTGGTTCCTACCAATGGGTAGGAACATGAATGAGTAGGCAGCAACAATCTAGGTGTTGGCTTGAGGGTTGGAACAGAAGAAGGGTGAGAAAGACCTCAGGATCTTTTGTATCTGTATCTGCAGACCTTGTATCTGTTAGGGTCCAGAGTCGAAGGACGAGACCACACAATTGGAGTAAAGCAAAATAAACTTTTATTCCATTAGCCACAAGTCTCATACTGATCGTCCTGGGCCAAGGCACAAGTCAGATTATATAGGGAGGTTCTGGCTTCTGATGATCTTTAAAATGATTGGCAGTTGTCTAGGGTACCTTCCTACTGCTCCTTTGTGTCCTTTCCAGATAGGCTTTCAGCAGTGTTAATGGAAACAGGCTAACGTGGTTTACAACAAAATGGCATCCCTCCTTCTTCAGAACCAAAGAGAAGCCTAATGTGTGGTCTTTACAAAATGGTATCCCTTCTTATTCAGAACCCTGGCCCCCACAGTATCAAGTGGTGGGAGTAGAAACAGAAGCCCACCACCATAGTAAGAACCAGATATGTGAGTAGAGCAGCAGGGAGAAGCCCCCCCAAAACCAGTGTGTCTTTCTGGGCATTGAGTCCAGTGATCACCCAGCAAGTATCTGGGTGAATGATGGCAGAAGAGGCCTCCAAGCACTAGAGCCTGGATGTTCACTGGCTTTCTGGGCTCTTGGAGTTTCCCAGGGAAGGGGTTGGTCACAGTGACATGTTCCATGGGAACTATAGGAGTGTAATCTGACAGGGATCGGAGATCTCTGTTAAGGAATCAATTGTAGGGAGAGATAGCATGGAGGTAAGGCATTTGCCTTGCATGCAGAGGGATGGTGGTTCGAATCCCGGCATCCCATATGGTCCCCTGTGCCTGCCAGGGGCGATTTCTGAGCATAGAGCCAGGAGGAACCCCTGAGCGCTGCCGGGTGTGACCCAAAAACCCAAAAAAAAGGAATCAATTGTAAGAGACCAGGAGAGACATGGTGAGGGCCTGGTCCTGACTCCAGGTAAGTGTGGATAGAGAGGAGAGAGAATGAAAGAGGAAACCTGGGTTTTTAACTTATTTGTTTGTTTGTTTTTTAGGTCACACCGGTGGTGCTCAGGGGTTATTCCTGGCTATAAGCTATAAGCTCAAAAATTGCTCTTGGCTTGGGGGACCATATGGGATGTTTAACTGGGGATCAAACTGCAGTCCATCCTAGGTCAGCCACTTGCAAGGCAAACTCCCTACCTCTGTGTGCCATCGCTCTGGCCCCATCCTTTGATTTTTTTTTTTTATTATTTTTTTTACTGCTCCATAGAACTGAGACCAGGAGCATTCCATGTGACATCTGTTCCTCCTGCACTGTCTCCTGTCACCACACAGGTCTAATGAGGGTTCCTGTCTGGTGAGCTGCTTCTCCAGGGAAGCCTTTATTCTTCCAGAGAGATCTAGCTCCTCACATTGCTCCCTCAGTCTCAGCTGGTGGTCATTTTGGGGGGAGGGCACACCCATCCATTGATGCTCAAGAATTAATTCTAGTGGTTCTCAGGGGTCCTTAATGGGGTGCTGGGGATCGAAGCCAAGTATCATCAACATGCAAGGCAGCACCTTATCTACTGTACTATTGTTCCTCTTCCCCCGTGTTCTTGTTCTTTCCCTCTTTTTACCCCTCTTTGGGGACAGTAGTTGCATCTGTGTCTGTGAAGTCCTGGAAAGAAGGAAGAGACACTTTATTTCAGAGACATTAAGGTCTTTTTTTATCTCTTTTTTTTTTTTTTGGCGGGGGGGGGGGGCATACCCTGCAGTGCTCAGGTTTACTAAACCTGGAACATATTACTACTGTCTCTGAGCTCAGGGATCACTTTGATTAGTGCTCTGAGGACCATATGGGATGTCAGAGCTCAAACCCTGGTCTGCCATGTGCAAGATAATGTCCTATTGCAACTGCACCTCCCTCAGGAATACTTTTTGTTTTGTTTTGGGACACCCGGTGACGCTCAGGGGTTACTCCTGGCTCTGCACTCAGAAATCGCTCCTGGCTTGGGAGGCCATTTCGGACACCTGGGGATTGAACGGTGGTCTAGGCTAGTGCCAGCAAGGCAGATGCCTTACCACTCCGCACCACCGCTCAGGCCCCTTGGAATACTTTTGAGACATCAAAGAATCTACTTAGCTCACCATTGTCCTAATCCCGAAGGAAACCTCTGTCTTTGGAGAGCCACCCTTCCCTCTGCTCCCTGAGATGAGCCACCAAAACCAGAGTACTGCTCTATGGATAATGCCCAGTTCCCTCTCCTTGAAGTCACAGAATACTCAGGGAATCCACCTTTAGAGCCAGGACTGGGGATCATGGGAGAGGCACTTGCCTTGCATGTGTGAGGCCCCGTGTTCCACCCTCCCCCCCATAGTAAGAGGAAAGAAATAAAAAAGGAAAGAAATCAGCAGCAGAGGGGCTAGAGTGATAGGAAGGAAGGAAGGAAGGAAGGAAGGAAGGAAGGAAGGAAGGAAAGAAGGAAGGAAGGAAGGAAGGAAAAAGGGAAGGAGGGAGGGAAGGAAGGAAAGAGGGAAGGAGGGAGGGAGGGAAGAAAGGAAGGTAGAAAGAAAGGGAAAAAGGAAGGAGGGAAGGAAGGAGGAAGGAAGGAAGAAAGAAGGAAGGAAGGAAAACCAGGTGGTGTAGGACTCCTGGAGCCCCTGTATTATGCCCAGTTAGAGGTCCCCCTGCCAAATTCCAAGACTGGCTTTGATGACAAAAGGGAGGGAAGTTGGCAGGGTAGAGCTGTTATCTCAGCACCCTTCCCTTAGGTGTCTGGCTGGCAAAAAACGGCCCATAAAAGGATTAAGCAAATGCAACAGATGATCTGTTGATCTGTTCATTAAGGTCTCTGATTCCCTCCAGCCTGTAAGAGCAAGGTGTGGGCTGCTCAGAACAGACCCCGGGAAGCCAAGCTGAGTTTGATTAGTGAGGTTCTTGGGGATGATTCTGATTTCATGGCCCAGAGGGGGGAAAAAAGAAAACAACATCTTGGGGAATGAATGAGTCAGATGTTTTGTCTCCAGGAATCTTCTAGAACCTAATGCCAAGAGGAGAGGAGTGGGAGAGACTGAATCATAGATGTGAAAGGGTCGTCCTCCGGGGTGGTGTGTGCGATGCTCCCTAGGGAATGCTCCCCTCCATTCCTGGCTGTCCCCCATCTCCTAACTTGCCCGCGGGTTTCCCTCTTTCTTTCCATTCTGCTCTGTCCCCCTTTGCTTCTCCCAGAATTTCTCTCCTCTCCTTCGGGCTGGCCCACCTCCCCCCACCTCCCTTTCCTGTAACTTAAGCTGTTGTTGGGAGTTGGAGGCGCAGGGCTGGTTTGAAAAGAGGCCCCACTGCTGTTGAGGGAGGAATTGAAACCGTGGAGCTGGGGGTGAGGGGAAACCAAGGGGGAGGGGGCGACCCAGCGCCACTGCAGCTCCATCTGGAACCCGCTTTGATTTACTAGCAAGGACCCGGTTTTCAGCCCTGCCCACGCCCTCTTCTCTGGCCTGTGTTTTGCGCGAGCTCATAACTGGACTGGGCCTGCTGGAAGAACCATTTCACCAGAGGGCCTGGGGAGCTGGCTAAGCTGGACTGCAAATGTTTCGAAAGGTCCCCCAGGAGTTGAATGAGGGAGAACTGAGAAGGAAGATTGCAGTCTGGCTCCACCATCTTGGTTTGACTTGCTGTCACAGTTTCTGGGCCCCCTTCCCCCCAGACTCCCTCCTCCAAAATCCAGGCTGGAGGTGCTGATGGGAGAGCCTAGCCTAGGGCTGGGGGTGCCAGTGCAAGAAGCCAGGGCTGGGGCTGCTGGTGGAGACCAGACCAGGGATTTTTCACCTACCTGGTGGGATTTGGGGGACCATATGTGATGCCAGCTGCGGGTAAGGCAAGCGCCCTACCCACTGTACAATCATCTGGCCCTAACCTTAATAGTCTTTTAAAAAAAAAGTCTACCCCAAATAGATTTACACTGGCCTAAAGCTTGAACTTAGAAATTTTGATCAGAGAACACAATTTAGACCCAGTCTATGGCATTTGAAGTGGGCAGGATCGGCAGCAGTGTGTGAAGAGTAGTATATAAATAAAGCCTTTGTTTTGGGGGCCCATACCTGGCAATGCTCAACAGTTTCTCCTGTGCTCAGGGATCACTCCTGGTGGTGCTTGGGGGACTATATGGGGTACCTGGAATTGAACCTAGGTTGTGCACTTGCAAGGCAAGCACCCTACCCGCTGTACTAGCTCTTGAGTCTCACAAATATATATTTTTTTGTTTTGGTTTTTGGTTTTTGGGTCACACCTGGCAGTGCTCCGGGGTTACTCCTGGGTCTACGCTCAGAAATCCCTCCTAGCAGGCTCGGGACCATATGAGATGCTGGGATTCGAACCACAGTTCTGCAAGCAAGGCAACCACCTTACCACATTGCTATCTCTTCGGCCCCTCACAAATACAGCTTATGGTACTATACTAAATATTCTTCTATATGGAGCACTAAATTCTAACTTTCACCATGAACTAATGGAGTAGAATTCTCCATGTCCTGGCCCCGAGTTGTACTTACGACATTGTAAAACCTTTTTTTTTTTTTTTTTTGGATTACACCCAGTGGCGCTGAGGAGTTACTCCTGATGGGATGCTGGGATTTGAACCCGGTCTGTCTTGTGTTGGCTGTGTGCAAGGCAAACACCTTACCGTTATCGCTCTGGCCCCTACATTGCAAAACCTTTCCAACTCATTCTCTCGTCAGGAATGAAGCTTTCCTGACACTATTCCAACATTCCTTTCTCTGGTTTTTTTTTTTTTGTTTGTTTGTTTATTTTTTGGTCACACCGACGGTGGCAGCGCTCAGAGGTTACTTCTGGCTCTGTGCTCAGAAATCGCTCCTGGCGGGCTTGGAGGACCATATGGGATGCCGGGAATTGAACGCGGGTCCATCCTGGGTCAGTGGTGTGCAAGGCAGACGCCCTACCGCTGTGCTATCACTCCAGCCCCTCCTTACTCTGCCTTAATGCTCATCTTACATGGATCATTCAATGTTTATTTTCTGTTTGTTTTTAATAACTAGGGCCACATTCAGCCATATTCAGGCTACTCCTGGCTCTGTGCTCAGGAGTAAGTCCTGACAGTGTTCAGGGTGGTGAGGTTTGACGCAGGCTCTAAGTTGCCACAACCACATATAAGGCAAATGCCTTCCTTCCATATCTGTCTGTCTCTTTATTCAGTGTGTGTCATTTTGGGGGTGGGTCACACCCGGCAGCACTCAGGGGTTACTCCTGGCTCTGCATTCAGAGATTGCCCCTGGCAGGCTAGTGGGGCCATATGGGATGCCAGGAATCGAACTGGGGTCTGTCCTGTGTTGTCCACGTGCAAGGCAAACGCCCTACCGCTGAGCTATTTCTCCGGCCCCAGTGTGTGTCATTTATAGACGGCTAATGAGTCCTTGTTCTCAACAAGGACTTGAGGACAGAGGGGATGTCTGCATGTTGGGCATACTCCAGTGCCTATAACAGGAGAGCCCTATAGGGGTATGGTAAACATTGAGCCAGTGACCCACCACCTTCTAAGAGTAGGATGGGACCAGACCACCTTCCCAAGTCAGGGAGAAACTCGAGCATCTCAAGTGGGTTCCTGCCCCATTCCCACTTTCTACGGACTTTTTGGCCATTTGGAGCTCACACTTAAGACTAAAAGTCAGGCCCGGAGAGATAGCACAGCGGTGTTTGCCTTGCAAGCAGCCGATCCAGGACCAAAGGTGGTTGGTTCGAATCCCGGTGTCCCATATGGTCCCCCGTGCCTGCCAGGAGCTATTTCTGAGCAGACAGCCAGGAGTAACCCCTGAGCACCGCCGGGTGTGGCCCAAAAACAAAAACAAAAAACAAACAAACAAAAAAAAAGATTAAAAGTCATCTAAGTTCTGAGAATGAGAAGTGAACAGTCAAGTTTCTCCACATCCAGATTTCCCATTTCCAGAAGTGATCCAGTAATCCAATTCTTTCTATTTCTGGCCCTCAGTTTGAGTGAACAGGAAAACAACTTTGACATCCAGGGAAGAACCTGGGGGACCCTGGAAATTGACCGAAAAGACCTAAGTGCTCCTGCTTAGATTCTTATCAGCTCTTTGACCGTTGGTGAGTCATTTCTTTTTGGGGGTCACACCTGGCAGCGCTCACGGGTTACTCCTGGCTCTACACTCAGAAATCGCTCCTGGCAGGCTTGGGGGACTATATGGGATTTAAACCACTAGCCTTCTGCATGCAAGGCAAATGCCTTACCTCTATGCTATCTCTCAGGCCCTGTTGAGTCTTTTTTTTTTTGGTGCCACACCCAGCAACATTCTGGGGTTATTCCTGGCTCTGCTCAAAAATAGCTCCTGGCTCGGGGGACCATATGGAATGCAGGTGGATCAAACTAGGGTCCATCTTGTATTGACCCCTTGCAAAGCAAGCACCTTATCGCTGTGTTATCGCTTCGACCCCTGGTGACTCCTTTTGATCTGTTGGTCTCTCCACTTGTAGAATGGACACAGTAAATTCTGTGGCTTTTGTTATGTTTTTTGTTTGTTTATTTGTGGATTTTGTTTATTTTTTTTTGAGGCCACACCTGGCTGTGCTCAGGGAGTGCTCCTGTCTCTGCATTCAGGAAACCTCCTGAATGTGCTCAGGAAACCGTAAGAGTTGCCAGGGATCAAACTTCGATTGATTGTGTGTAAGGCCAATGCTTTACCAGCTGTACTATCACTCCAGTCCCAGTCTTGTTCCCTTTAATGTGAAAGCAGAAGCAGATGGGCAGAATAAAGGACTGAGAAGATGAATTTGTGGGCCCGGAGAGATAGCACAGCGGTGTTTGCCTTGCAAGCAGCCGATCCAGGACCAAAGGTGCTTGGTTCGAATCCCGGTGTCCCATATGGTCCCCTGAGCCTGCCAGGAGCTATTTCTGAGCAGACAGCCAGGAGTAACCCCTGAGCACCGCCGGGTGTGACCCAAAAAACCAAAAAAAAAAAAAAAAAAAAAAAAGAAGATGAATTTGTTGGGACACTTGCTTTGTTTGAGATGGGAAGCAAAGGATGACACTATTCTGTGATCTGGAAGCAGAACATCAAGCAGAGGGTACTCTCACCATAAGGCTGGAATCCAGATACAGGTGGAGCAGGGGAGATGGAAGAGCCAGTACTTGGTTCACTCTCCCCATCAACTGTGCCAGGAGGTTCCCACTTGGAACTGGAAGATGGAAGAGGTGAACGAACACTGACCACACTGAATCCACATACTCCAGTCATTAGAACTGTTAATACTAGCTTCTCCTCTCCAGGGACAGGCAGAGGCAACAGAGGTTTCTTAATTTATTTTTGGTTTGGGGGCCACACCTGGCAATGCCCAGGGCTGGCGTTTTGCTCAGGGATGACTTCTGGTAAATGTGTCGGGGATTGAACTGGGATCAACCACATGTATGCAAGGCAAATGCCTTGGCCTCTGTACTTCGGTCTGCCCCCAGGTAGAGGAAGTTTTCCAGGAAAACCAGGGCAGATGTCAACTTTCTGTGACCCTGGGGTGTCAGGTTGATGACTCTCAATACCCAGCCACTGGGATTAACCCTGGAGGAATCCTCTGGGTGCTGGCTGTATAGACAGATATGCTAACGAATATCTGTCCAAAGCCACAAATGGTTCAAGTCAAAATCCACCGGGAACTTGAGTTGCAAGGGACAGAGTGAACCAACCCCCTATGCAGCTGGAGACACCCCCACTCACATCCCTTTGGACACGCTGCCTTCCTCTTATCAGTCCTGGTGAGCACCCTAAAAGGATAGCCACAGCTCAGTGGGGAGCAGAGAGCGCCCTGAGACTCCTCAAAGAGAAGAGAAGCCTCCTTTTGCTGGAAAGTTCTATGGTAAGATAGTTCCTGGGGGTAGTCCAAGGATGGAATCGGGACAGGTCCTACCTTGTAGCTCGGGGTGGGGTCCTCCGCAGAGGAAAGCCCCATCTCTCCTCTCCAGGAAGCTTCTTCCCTGCAGCTGGTGCCCCAAGGACCCCCACCACATCCCCCAATCCCAGGCCTTTCCCTTAGAGGGAGCCTGCTGGGCCTGGAATGAGAAGAATTTGAACTACAAACAGACCTTCCAGCGGGCCCCCAGCTCTCCCAAACCCTCCACGCCAGCCACAGGCCGGCTTCCCGGGTGGGGTGGGGCTGCGAGTGAGGGGCAGAGCCGACTGGGGCTCCCAGCCCGAAGCTGCAGGGTAGGGGCCGTAGGGGCTGCAGGGGCCTGGCTGGGGGGCAGAGAAGGACTAAAGGGGGCGCTAGGGGGCAACGGGGTAGGGTGGGGGGAGAGGGCAGATCAGGCCATACTGCACCAAGTTCTCCAAGCCCAAACTTGGAATCAGGAACAGTATTTACGCAGGGGCCTAGGATAGGGGTTTGCAATCCAACCTGGCCTCAAAACAGCTCAACTGTGAGTCTCCCTCACCCCAGGAGGGACTCACCAACCCCCAAATATAACTCAGGGAGAGAAGCGCAGGCAGTTTCCTGGCTTCAGCCCTCCTTCCCTTCCCTTCCCTCTTCCCTGGGGTGGCTGGGGATATAGAGGATCCTGCCCTGCAATGCTCCCCAGCCTGGAGATGGCGTGGGGTGGGGTGGCCCACCTGGGACTAGGCCTTAGCTAAGACTGAGGAATGAGGAAAGGGAGAAATCAAGCAAAGGAAGAGGGGAGCAGAGAACCAGAGGCCCCCCTGCCGCCAGCCTACCACACTTCCCCAAACGTGGCCTCCCACCCTGGCTCAAACCAGCTGCGTCCCTGCTGTCCCCAGCGGAGGCTCTGCTGTGAGCTGTCGGGAGATGTCAGTGCAGTGCGGGGTGCCCGGGCAATGTTTGGGGGCAACAGAGCTGGGGGCGGTGGCCAGGCTGAGAGGCAGCAAGCTGGAAGCCGCCCTAGGTACCATGACCTCTTGGCGGGGGCCACTCTCCCCAGCTTGTATAACACAGCTCCTGCCAAGGGTGGTATAGAAAGGCTCAGAGCCCACAGCAGGCTGGGGAGGCCGCTGAAAAGGCAGCTTAAGGGCTTCCCGCTGGGTGAGATGGATTAGGGGGCTGTGGGGAGGGAGCGCAAAGAAGGCCCTGGCTCAGAGCCAGAGCCCCTTGGCCGAGGGCCCTCTGGGCTCTGGATCCTCTGGGGGTCTGACCACCAGGGTCACCCTCCACCTGGCTGAGACCAGATGAGAGGACACCACAGCGTCCCCAAGACAGATGGAGGGAAGGATGGGGAGGCAAACTTCCCTGAGGGTCAGGGAACTTCAAGTAGGAAAAGGAGGAAGAAAGAAGCCTGTGTCACCTGTGTCCCTCCTGCTGCCTCCCAGAGTGAAGGGTGCCTCTCTGGTGCTCTTAGCGTCTCCAAATTGGAACAGAACAAAGAGAACTTCCCCTTCCAAAACCCTAACATGATGAGTTCAAGTGATCAAGACTTGATGCTGGGGCCGGAGAGATAGCATGGAGATAGGGCGTTTGCCTTGCATGCAGAAGGACGGTGGTTTGAATCCCTGCATCCCATATGGTCCCTGAGCCTGCCAGGAACGATTTCTGAGCCTAGAGCCAGGAGTAACCCCCTGAGTGCAGCCGGGTGTGACCCCCCCAAAAAAAAACAAGAAAGAAAAGAAAAAGATGATGCAGCTGAGAAAGACTGGAGTGTCTGTCAGAGGATGATGGTGTGTGTGTGTGTGTGTGTGTGTGTGTGTGTGTGTGTGTGTGTGTCCAACCTAGGTACCTCTCTCAGTGACAAGAGGGAGTTGAGTCTATGTCTTCCTGTAAGTAAGATATGAGGGAAACCAACCAATGGGGTCTACATATCTTGATCCCTGGAGCTGCTTGCATGTGCGTGCAGACAGACATGTGTGTGCGTGAGTACGTGTGGACATGAGTACCTGTCCTGCCAGTTAAGACAGATGTTCCAGGAAAGGGAACCTACAGCGATTAAGGCACCCCACAGCACCTCTACATCTTCACAAGGACTTGTCACCCTCAGGGGTAAAAATGAAGAAGCAATGAGGTTAGGGAACTTCTATCCAAGTTGGAGGCTTTGTTTGTTTTTTCAGTTTATTTACCTATTTATTTGGTTTGGAGGTCACACCTGATAATGTTCAGGGATCACCCCTAGAAGGGCTTCAGGAACCATATGCTCCTCCTCCATGCAAAGCTTTAACTTCAGCCTGTTGAGCTGTCACTTTGGTTCTAAGCTGACAAAAGCTTTTCAAATGGAGTATCTGATATATAGTACAGGGTTAAGACTCTTGCCTTGCATGCAGCTGAGCTGGCTGGATTCTGTACCAGAGGTGGGGCACACTGTATAGGGTTCCCCAGCATTACCTTGCCAGGGTCATCCCTGAGCACCAAGGCAGAGCACTGCAGGGGTGTGTCCCCCAAATAAAAACAACAACAACAACAACAACAACAGGGGCTAGAGAGATAGCATAGTGGTAGGGCATTTGCCTTGCAAGCAGCGAATCCAGAACAGATGCTGGTTCGAATCCCGGCATCCCATATGGTTTCTCCAGCCTGCCAGGAGCGACTTCTGAGTGCAGAGCCAGGAATAACTCCTGAGCACCGCCGGGTGTGACCCAAAAACAAAAATATAAACAAACAAAAAAACCAACAGCACAATGCATCTAGATTAGAAGGCAAACAAGACCTGAGTGAGGTCCTTCAAAGATTCTCTCTCTCTCTCTCCTCTCTCTCTCTCTCTCTCTCTCTCTCTCTCTCTCTCTCTCTCTCTCTCTCTCTCTCTCTCTCTCTCTCTCTCCTCTCTCTCTCTCTCTCTCTCTCTCTCTCTCTCTCTCTCTCTCTCTCTCTCTCTCTCTCTCTCTCTCTCTCTCTCTCTCTCTCTCTCTCTCTCTCTCTCTCTCTCTCTCTCTCTCTCTCTCTCTCTCTCTCTCTCTCTCTCTCTCTCTCTCTCTCTCTCTCTCTCTCTCTCTCTCTCTCTCTCTCTCTCTCTCTCTCTCTCTCTCTCTCTCCCCCCAAAAGGTAGACTTCCCTCCACGCAGGCATATCAGCTTTTCAGGACGGTTAGCAAAGTGTGATTGATAAGGACTCTACAAGGAACCCAGATACCAATAATCCACATGGCCTGTGGGGATCCCATGCTGTGCGGGAGGAGGCTGGAGATGGGTGCTCCCTATTTGGATCCCTGGAGCAGAGCCACTGGCTCCCAGCTCTGCTGGGCCAGCCCCGTCTTTGTGCCCGATTTTTTCCCACAGTCCCGCAAGCAGGGAGTGCTGTACGGGGATCCCAGGCTCTCCCCCTCCCCAACTGGGCAGCACCCTATCCAGTCCCACCATAAAAAAAGCTTAAGCATAGGGAAGGGGGGGCTGTCCTCACCCCAAGGCCTCGGCACCCTTCTCCCTTTCTGGGGAACAAGAAGCTTGCTAATAGCTCGGGCCCCTTCCCCAGCCCCTGGCCCCAGCCCTGGCTCCCCGAGACAAAAAGCTGCTTTGCATGAGAAGAGCTGGCTGGCCTGGCCTTCCAGGCACTCAAAGAGACGGCAGCCCCCCAACAGCCGAGTCTCCCCTTCCCCCACACCAAGGCCTCGTTTAGTTGCAATTAACAATTCTTTGCAACCCACGGGGCTGAGGGGGGCTAGCACCCGACCTCCCAGCCTGGGCTCCCACCCACCCCCACTCCGCCAGTCCCCTACCTTCCCCCTCTTCCCTAGTCCCACTGCCTTGGGGCCTCCTTGGAGTTCTTCTCAGAAGCAAGCACCCCAAGGGCTACCCTGGGGTAGCCGGGGTAGGAGTGTAACAGCTAGGCTATCCAGGCTAGGAGACCCCATCATTTTTTTGGACCCCATCTTACTTGTGTTCTTTTTTGGGGGGGGTTTGGCATGCCAGCAGTAAGCTCAGGGCTTATTCCTGGCTCTGTACTCAGGGTTCACTCCTGGTGGGGCTTGGGGAATCATCTGTGGATTTTGGGGGGGGTGGCTATGTGCAAGGCAAGCACCCTCCTGTTGTACTATGCTATATCTGCGCCAACTCCTTTTCTTACCAGCCACCTCCTCACCTCTACAAGTTGGGCTTTTGAAACCATAGAAGGGTGAAAGAGAGGCGAAGTTATTATTTTATTTATTTATTTATTTATTTATTTATTTATTTATTTATTTATTTTTTGGTCACACCTGGTGATGCTCAGGGGTTACTCCTGGCTATGTGCTCAGAAATCGCTCCTGGCTCAGGGGACCATACGGGACGCTGGGGATCGAACCCTGATCTGCCCTGGGTCAGCTGCAAGGCAAACACCCTACCTCTGTGCTATGGCTCTGGCCCCTGAGGCGAAGTTTTTAGAAAGAGACAGGGGTGCAGGGAGGCGAGAGGGGAGAGTTGGTTAGGGGCACAGGGCAAGGAGTAAGGGGAGGACACCCTGTCACAGATTAAGTTGAGGGCTCAATCCTTCTCAGCTGACTGGCCTGGCCTTTGATGCCATAATGTGGACTCACCTTCATCCAGTGTGATGACCTCAGTGTAGACTGGGGGTGGGGGAAAGGGGGGAACCTAGAGCCTGATTCCATACCAGCCAGGCAGTGGGATTGGGGGACAGATTAGAGAAAGAGAAGATAGAATTCCTGAGCCTCTTTTTAGCTCACACAAAATCTCCTCCTGTATCTGGTGCCCCAGGAGGCTGAGTTAGAGATCTGAGGCAGGGGGAAAGGAGAGGCTGAGGGTCTGGCTGCAGGCCCTTCACCACATTCCAGCAGCCCCAGACTTCTCCAGACCCCAAGAGCCCGGCCTCCTGCAGGCATTTCCTGCTGCCGCTGGAGGGAGTCTTAGCAGCAAAGGGAGAGCGGAGACGGCAGAGATTGGGGTTTCCTGGAAGTCTGCTTTATGGGGCTTGTCACTACTTCCACTTCAGGCCCTTCTTTCACCCTGGGCTGTGACTGAGACCCTCTGGAAGTGAAGATCTCCTTCTCTAGATGAATAAAAGCCTGTGGGGTAGGGGGCCAGAGAGATAGCATGGAGGTAGGTGTTTGCCTTGCATGCAGAAGGACGGTGGTTTGAATCCCGGCATTCCATATGGTCCCCCAATCCTGCCAGGAGCCAGAAGTAACCCCTGAACGCTGCTGGGTATGGCCCTCAAAACCCTCCCCAAAAGCCTGTGGGGTAGAATGAAGAGATAGTATGGCAAATAGGGGAATGCTTGACCCTCACCAAACTTGTGTTCTATCCCCAGCGCCACATATGGTCCCCAAACCCTGCCAGAAGTGATCCCTAAGCACAGAGCTATGATAAGCACTGAGCACCATCAGTTCTGACTCCACCAAAATACCCCCCCCCAAAAAAAAAAAAAAAAAAAAACAAAAAGAAACAATAGGAACCGGAGAGATAGCACAGTGGTAGTGCATAGCACAGTGGTCAGCATGTCGCCGACCTGGGACTGACTGGGTTTGATCCTCAGCATCTCAGATGCTCCCCATGCCTGCCAGGAGTGATTTTTAAGTGCAGACCCAGGAGGAACCCCTGAGCGCTGCCGGGTGTGGCACAAAACCAAAATCAAAACAGAACCAAAAGTGAAGGCCTGTGGATAAGGTGGATAAATCTGTTTCAGCGAAGCAATTATAAAGGGGTAAAACAAAAAATAACTAGGGGCCCACTTTATAGCTATTTTTTGGGGTGGGATTCAGGGTTTCCTACTGAGTAGGCTGGTTGTAGGGGCATTTTCTAGCGTCTTCTCCAGGATTTATGAGAAGACCAAGACATAACAGGACAACAGTGATGTAGTGCCAAAGCAAGGCTTCTTCCATTTAAATTTATTTATTTTTATTTTATTTTATTTTTGGTTTTTGGGGCCATACCGGGTAGCTCTCAGGGGTTCCTCCTGGCTCTGTGCTCAGAAATCGCTCCTGGCAGGCACGGGGGGGGGGGGGGGGGGGGGAGACCTTATAGGATGGTGGGATTCAAACCAATGTCAGTCCTGGGTTAGCCACTTGCAAGGCAAACGCCTTACCACTGTGCTTTCTCTACGGCCTCATTTAAATTTATTTATTTATTTTTTTTGGTTTATGGGTCACACCCGGCAGCGCTCAGGGGTTACTCCTGGCTCTATGCTCAGAAATCGCTCCTGGCAGGCACGGGGGACCATATGGGATGCCAGGATTGGAACTACCGACCTTCTGCATGAAAGGCAAACGCCTTACCTCCATGCTATCTCTCCGGCCCCTTAAATTTATTTCTATTTAAAATTTTGTTTTGTTTAGTTTTGGGCCACATCCATAGGTGTGTAGCTGAGTGCTTACTCCTGGCTCTGAGCTCAGGGATCACTCCAGGCAAGGAACCAGGGGGACCATATGGAGAGCTAGGGATGGAATCTGAATCCAGACGGGACATAAGCAAGGCCTTAAGTGCTTTCTCTGCTATATTACGGCTCCCCCCCCCCTTTTTTTTTTCAGATATTACCCCTGGAAGGCTCAGGGGACAATATGGGATGCCAAGGATCGAATCTGGGTCAGCCATATACAAGGCAAATGCCCTACTCGCACTGCTATTGCTCCACTCCTCTTTTCCCTTTTTTTTTTTTTTTTTTTTTTTTTTTTTTGGTTTTTGGGCCACACCCGGCGGTGCTCAGGGGTTGCTCCTGGCAGGCACGAGGGACCATATGGGACACCAGGATTTAAACCAACCACCTTTGGTCCTGGATTGGCTGCTTGCAAGGCAAACGCCGCTGTGCTATCTCTCCGGGCCCTCTTTTCCCATTTTTTACTGTTGTTATTAGGTTCCTTTTGGGACTAAGAAAGATCAGGATCCCTTTTCTCCCCACTTTCCTCTCTTAGTTTCTTTGTTCCCTGGGTATCTAAGGTCACATACTGAAATGGCACGTGGGGCCATGATGGGGGTGGACCAAAAGACCCCAGGTGGACCCTCCTCCCTCCCACCTTCCAAATCTCCCCGCCCTTGGCTACAAGGCTAAGGAAGGAATTTCTTGGGGTTGTTTCCTCATAACCCCTTTTTCTTTTCAGAATCCCTAACTTCTAGGGCCGGAAAGATAGCACAGCAATAGGGCATTTGCCTTGCACACAGAGGATCCAGGATGGACGGTGGTTCGAATCCTGACATCCCATATGGTCCCCTGAACCTGCTAGGAGCGATTTCTGAGTCCAGAGCCATGAGTAACCCCTGAGTGCCTCCGGTGTGACCCCAAAACAAAAAAACAAATAAAAATCAGAATCCCTAACTTCCACAGCAGAAATGATGACAAGGAAAAAGAGGTCCTCTCCTCTCCTCCCCAGCTTGTCCTATTGTTTTGGGCTGTAAGGCCGGATTCCAGGTCCTTGAAAGGCTCCAGCAGAAACTGGGGTCTGCCCCTGCGGGGTCCCTCCTCCCTCAGCTGCGGGGGTACAAGGGGCTCTACACTTGTGAAGCAGGAGTCCCCAAGGCCCCCCACGTCCCCTGGGAGGAAGGCATTTAATGGGGGTCAAGTGCTTGGAGTTGGGGCGGAAGCAGTTGTGAGCCCGAGGCAGGAAATGCTCTAGGAATGGAGCTAGCATCCTCCCATAGCCAGGACCTCCTTGACCCCCTGGGTTTGTTCACGCCTCCTCAGCCCCAGGAGCACCGGCCTAGGGTGCACAAGGCAGTGGGGGTGTCCTTATCCCACCCAGCCTCAGTCTCAGCTCCTTCCTGCTGAGAGCCTTTGGCTCCAGGAGCAGTTTGGCTCCAGAGACCCGGTTCCTCTCTCGTTCCTGGCTAAGGGGCTTTGTCCTTGATGACCCCCTAAACTTCTCTGCAGGGCAAGATCCACCTTGCTGCTGCCCTGGCAGAGAAGGCTAGAAGGCGTCTCTGGGCCACCCGGTTCTCCTTTCTCAGAACCCAAACCACATGGCTCACATCTGACATAATCTGAGCGTGCCTTTCTCTGAATCAGTGGCTCCTAAACTCTACGCCTTCCAACCAAGGGGATCAGTGCAGGCCAAGCAGCCACACTTGAAAAAGGCAGAAAGAGGGGGCTGGAGAGATAGCATTGAGGTAAAGGCATTTGCCTCGCATGCAGAAGGTCAGTGGTTCGAACCCCAATGTCCTATATGGTCCCCTGAGCCTGCCAGGAGCGATTTCTGAGCGTAGAGCCAGGAGTAACTTCTGAGCACTGCCAGGTGTGACCCAAAAAAACAAAATAAATAAATAAATAAATAAATAAATAAATAAATAAATAAAAATGAAAAAGGCAGAAAGAGGGGGCCAGAGTAATAGAATAGCACAGTGGGTACAGTGCTTTCTTTGCATGTGGTGAGCTTGGATTCGATCCTCAGCATTCCATATGATTTAAAGCCTGCCAGGAGTAATTCCTGAGCACCAAACATAAACAAGCTGGGGCTGGAGTGATGGTGCAAGGTGTCTTCTTTGCACATGCTGTCCTCAGATGGACCTCGGTTCGATCCCCCAGCATCCCATATGGTCCCCCAAGCCAGGAGCAATTTCTTTCTTTTTTTTTTTTTCGGGCCACACCTGTTTGATGCTCAGGGGTTACTCCTGGCTAAGCACTCAGAAATCGCCCCTGGCTTGGGGGGACCATATGGGACACCGGGGGATCGAACCACGGTCCTTCCTTGGCTAGCGCTTGCAAGGCAGACATCTTACCTCTAACGCCACCTTGCCGACTCCCAGGAGCAATTTCTGAGCGCATTGCCAGGAGTAACCCCTGAGCATCAACAGGTGTGGCACAAAAACAAAAACAAAAACAAAAAAAAGTGCAGAAAGGACTAGGTGGAATTGATTTTAACAATATTTGTTTTTTTGTTGTTTTATTTTTGGGCCACACCCAGTGGCACTCAGGGGTTACTCTTGGCTCTACACTCTGGAATCACTCTTGGCAGACTCTGGGGACCATATGGGATGTCAGGGATGGAACCAGGCCATGTGCAAGGCAAACAACCTACCCGAGTGCTATTGATCTGGCCCAATATTTGTTTCTTTGTGTTTTGTTTTGTAGTCACACCCAGCGGTGCTTAGAGCCTTTTTTTGGCTCTGTGTTCAGGAGTGACCTCTGACCATGTTCGGGGCATATTTGGGACCATATGTGGTGTCTGGGATTAGAACCCATGCTGTAGTTCTAACCCACAGCTGGATGCAAGGCAGGCAGCGTAACTCCTGTAGATCTCTCTCTGCCTTAACAATGCATTTTGTTGAATTCAATATATCCAAAAAATACTTTCACTTCCACATGTAATCAATAGAAAAATTATGAGTATGATATATAATATACATACATATGTGCTCCTCCCAACTGAGTGTGGGGATCTGTGTTTCCTCTATAAATCATGTCTCAGCTTGAAGAAGCCGTGTGCTTGGTAGTCATGTGACCGATGGCTACCACATCTGATCAAGGATGGAGTCCCAGATTCATCTTACAAGTCATCCAACATCCAAATAAGTACTATTGTTAGATGCAAACTATGTTGTCTAGCCCAGCCATCGACTGTACTATGATTCAGTGCCTTTCCTGTTTCATCCGTAAAATGGGTTTCACAGTCTCCTGGGGGTGGTTGGGATGATTCTTTAAACTGCTTAGACTGGGTGGCACACACCAGAGATATTCCATGAAGCCCGGCTGCCTTTAGGTCGGAGCCATGCTAACCGTGGCCCCAACAACAGCTGACTATAGGAGTAAATAAAAAAAGCCCTCTGCCTTACAGCAGACTGAAGCAGAAGGAAGCCGGGTGGGGTGAGAATGTCTCGTCTGGAGAAGTTGGAACAGGAACGAAGAGTGAAAGGCTGTGGGTGGCTGGCAGAAGGCTCCTTGGAAGGCCAAACCCAGGTTTACAGCTGTGCTGCCATGGAATTTGGAAACAGTCACAGAGCAGCCGAAGACTGGGATGATTCATTGCTGAAATGAATCCTTTGGGTTCAAAGAAAAGAGGTCTGGCGTGCTGGAACCTTTACAAAATGCTTCCCAGGACTTGGGAAACCAGCTGGCAGCGGGTGATCGCCGAGTGCATGGTGGAAGGGACAGACCAGGGCTGATTGGAGACAGGCTCTCCACACCTTCCTGGTAGGTAACCTTTCTCCCAGTCTGGCCCCTGGAAGGGAAGCGTCTGAGGACTGTATTTTGAGACCACACCGCCCTCTGCTGGAACGCAGTGGGGGGACTTGGGGCAGCAGCAAGAAACCAGTGGGGCTGGATTTGATGGTACAGTAGGGAGGGACACTTGGCTTGTATGCTGACCACCTTACTTCGATCCCGGGCATCCTATATGGTCCCCCCAAATCTCCAGGAGTAATTCCTGAGTACAGAGACCCTCAGCATCACTGGGTGTGGCCCCAAAGCAAGCAAAAAAAAAAAGTGGTTCCTGGAGTTAAGGGGTTGAGGAACAGGATAAAATTCCGTGCAAGAGAAAGTTGGGTTCCTTCCAATCCCCAGACTTCATGAGGAATCTTTTGAAAGAAGACTTTTACAAAATAAGCAAGTTCTGACATGTGATTGCCTGTTTGTTCATCTCTCTCTCTTTTTTTCTTTTTGTTTTTGAGCCACATCCGCCGGTGCTCAGGAGTTACTCATGGCTCTGTGCTCAGAAATCGCTCTTGGCAGGCACAGGGGACCATATGGGATGCTGGGAATCGAACCACCGTAAGTCCTGGATCAGCTGTTTGCAAGACAAACGCCCTACCGCTGCACTATCTCTCCGGCCCTGTTTGTTCATTTTTATTTGCTCGGTTATAGGTACTATATTAATTTCACATCTCCTTGAGACAGATAAAGCTACAAACTAGAGATAAGAATCATGGTTAATCAGAGCACTAGTGGCAATAATCATAAACATTCCTATGGCCTAGCCATATGCCATGTGTTATCCTATTCTTTAATTATTGTTTTCCAGATGAGGAAACTGAGATGCAGAGAATGAATGGTTCCTGTCCATTGTGACAGCTGACAGATGGGAGAGTGGGACGCAGCAGGCGATCTGCTTAGTGTGTCTGATGCAGCCTGCCGCCTACTGCTTCCCTGAGGCAATAATTCTTTTTCACCCTGAGGTGAGACTCCAGCCTGGGTTCTCTAGCTTAGACCCTTCTGGCTCTGTTTCTGATTCTCTGACCATTGAGTGAACTTGAGAACATTGGGTCTAAAACGTATTATTGGTTGTGCATGAAATACAGACTAGGCTTGCACTGAGTACATGCTGGGTGTCTTCCTGGAATAGAAAAGCCTGCTGGGGGGCTGGAGAGATAGCATGGAGGTAAGGTGTTTGCCTTTCATGCAGAAGGTCGATGGTTCGAGTTCCGGCATTCCATATGGTCCCCTGAGCCTGCCAGGAGCGATTTCTGAGTGTAGAGCCAGGAGTTACCCCTGAGCGCTGCCAGGTATGACCCCCCCAAAAAAAAAGAAAAAAGAAAAGAAAAGAAAAGCCTGCTAGACTGACTGCTGTTCTTCCCCTCCGTACAGGGAACAGCTATTTGCTTCTGTTCCGTGTAACAAATGCCACAGATCTTATGGCTGAAGATACCACATACGTAGTCAATCACTCATTGTTCTGTGAGTCAGAGGGCGCCCAGACTTGCTTGGCAGGATCTCTGATTGGGGTCTCATAAGGCTGTCTGCTCTCCTCTCAGCTCAGCTGGGAAGGATGTTCCTGAGTAGAACCAGGTTGTTGATAAAAAGTAACTTCCTGGCGGGTGGAGGACGAAGTCCCCTCTCACTAGCTGTGAAGGAAGGCAGTCCTTATCCTCATGGACTTGGCCAGTGTGGTTTGATGGTTAGTGTGTGAGTGGGTATGAGTGGATTTGCATGTGTGTGTTTTTGCATATGTGGAATGTGAATAAGTGGGTTTGAACATGATGTCTGTGGTATATGGAAGGATTTTTGGTTTGTTTGTTTTGGGGGCCACACCTAGCAGTGTTCAGGGTTTACTTCTGGTTCTGTGCTTAGGGATCACCTCTATCAGGGCTTGGAGGAACATATATGGTGCCAGGAATCAAAACTAGTTCAACCGGGGCTGGAGAGATAGCATGAAGGTAAGGCGTTTGCCTTTCATGCAGAAGGTCATTGGTTCGAATCCCGGCATTTCATATGGTCCCTGAGCCTGCCAGGAGCGATTTCTGAGCATAGAGCCAGGAGTAAACCCTGAGCGCTGCCGGGTGTGACCCAAAAACCAAAAAACTAGTTCAACCATATGCAAGTATCTACCTGCTGTACTACCACTCAGGCCCCAAAAGTTTGTGTATTTGTGCTTCTGTGTTCTTTGTTCATGTGTATGTTTGAATTTGTGCATATGTTTATACATATGTGTTTGCACATGTTGGTTTTTGTGATTATGCATGTATGTGTATATATTTGAGCATGTACATGTAGGCTCTGTGTTTGTACGTGTGTTTGTACACATGTTTGTGTATTTTGCGTTTGTGTATGTGAGTGTGTGTAGGCACCTATGAGATGAACAGTGCAGGCTGGCCCTGGAAACTCAGGCAGGAGCTGCTCTTGTCATCTTGAGGCAAATTTTATACTCTCTACTTTCTTCTTTATTGTGAGGGGGCCCCACACTACACCAGCTAGTGCTGAGAAGTTACTCCTGGCTTTGTGCTCAGGAATCACTCCTGGCAGTGCTCGGGGGAACCACATGGGATGTGCAGAAATAGTGTAGTAGGTAGGCATTTGCCTTGCAAAACCTTGTGGTCTTGCAAGGCAAGTGCCTACCTACTGCACTATTTCTTCAGCCCTTTTACTTTCTTCTTTAGGAAAACTTCTGTTTTGTTCTTTTGCTTTTTGTTTGTTTGTTTGTTTTGTTTTGTTTTTGGGTCACACCTGGCAGCACTTAGGAGTTACTCGTGGCTCTGCTCTTAGAAGTTGCTCCTGGGGGCCAGAGAGATAGCACAGCGGTGTTTGCCTTGCAAGCAGCCGATGCAGGGCCCAAGGTGGTTGGTTCAAATCCTGGCATCCCATATGGTCCTCGTGCCTGCCAGGAGCTATTTCTGAGCAGATAGCCAGGAGTAACCCCTGAACACAGCCGGGTGTGGCCCCCCCCCCAAAAAAAAGAAGTTGCTCCTGGCAGACTCAGAGGACAATCTGGGATGCTGGATTTTTTTTTGGGGGGGGGGTTTGGTTTTTGGGCCACATCGGGTGGTGCTCAGGGGTTACTCCTGGCTGTCTGCTCAGAAATAGCTCCTGGCAGGCATGGGGGACCATATGGGACACCGGGATTCGAACCAACCACCTTAGGTCCTGGATCGGCTGCTTGCAAGGCAAACACAGCTGTGCTATCTCTCTGGGCCCTGGGATGCTGGAATTTGAGCCAAGGTCTGTACTGTGTTGGTTGCATGCAAGGTAAACGCCTTACCACTGTGCTATCTCTCCGGCCCCCTCATTTTTCTTTTCTTTTCTTTTTTTTAATAGCAGGGAGCACAGCCAATAGTGCTTAGAGGGGATATCAGGGACACAGCCCATACTCAGCAGTGCTGATGGTAGAGCCTGTGGATCTAGAGTCACACCTGTTCTACCACTCAAGGCTTTCTTTGTTTGTTTATGGACCACACTCGGTGATGCTGGGCACCACTCTTAGCTCTATACTCAGATGTAACTCCTGGCATTGCTCATGGGTCCATTTCAGTGCCAGAGATAGAACTTGGCCCTCCCGCATGCGAAACCTGTGCTCTACCCCTTAAGCTCTCTGCCCTTAGAGGCTTTTCAGTGAATGAATGAGACTCACCACATCACCAAGAATAATCTCTTTCCCTTAGAGTCAAGTGATTGTAGATATTAACTTCTATAAATGCCTCCTCCAATCATACTGTAGAAGGGTCTGGAAATGAGCCCTGCCGCCTCTCCTGACTAGCACACAGCAGTTGCTGCACAGAGCCCAGTTGCTGGTTTCATCAGACCAGCCTGGAGTGTCAACCAGGGTTGCTGCCTGGTGGTGGGGCATGGGAATAGAGACAGAGAGAGATAGTGAGAGAGAATTTGTGTGTGTGAGAGAGTGTGTGTTTGAGAGAGAATGGAAGTGTAAAGAAGCATGTGAGAAAGTGTATGTATGAGTGTGTGAGAGAAGTGTATGAGCGTACCGTATTTTCCGGCCTATAAGACGACTTTTGAAACAAAAAGTCAACCGAAAATCGGGGGTCATCTTATACGCCGAGTATATCCCAAAAAATGTTTCAATATGCCGCTAAACGAAAATTGTCTGAATATTGCCACAAAACGAATTTTCCAACTCGATCCTGCACCAATCACTGCAAGGCTGCTCGGACCGCCTCTCTGACTCAGCCAATCCAAGCAGGCTTTTGATGCATGCAAATTAGACAATGTTCTGGACCCGAATCTACACTGTCAAAAGCCTGCTCAGGTTGGCCAGAGTCAGAGAGGAAGTCTATGACAGTCTAACCTTTGAACCTTTTCTTGTTGTGATTGGCTCACTGTGGTACATACAGTTGCAGCACAGGAACGGTCTGTCTGATACAGCGAATATAAGCCTAAACCTATGTTTTAACCGCAAAATTAGGGGGTCATCTTATACGCCCAGTCGTCTTATATGCTGGCAAATACGGTATATGTGTGAGATAGTGGATGTGTGTGCAAGAGGATTTGTGTGCTTGTGTATGTGAGTCAATGTATGTGTGAAGTGTTTGAGAACGTGTGTGTTAGTGTGTGTGAGAAAGAAGAATGTGTGTGTGTGATAGTGAAAACATGAGAGAGTGAGTGTGTATGTGTGTGTAAGAGAGAGAGGGAGAAAGTCTGAGAGTGTAAGTGGGGGAAACTACCCCTTCACCCACTTTGTCATATTCCACTGACTGGAACCAAGCTGTGGGTCTTGCCCAGGCGATGATGAAGAGGGAAAGGAATCACTCAGTGATGTGCTCTCTGGGAGGCAGGACATCTCAGTTTGTCCCCCACAGAAGTGAAGGCTCCCAGTGAGTGGTAAGGGAGGGTCCAGTTGGCACAGTGGCCAGGTTTGTGGCTTGTTCATGGCCCGGCTGGAAGCCTTCTCTGCTGCCCCCTGCAGGTTCTGCTCCCAGCGGCGGCAAGGTTCATCTTTCCCTCTGCTGCCTTATCGGAGAGCTTGGCTTCTGGGCTCCATCCGCTTGGGTGGATGCCCCACTGACTGCTGGTCCCCAACATAGAGTGGTCTGGCCTTGGCTCAGCTAGTGTCTGCTGCGTCTCCGATGCCAACCCCTCCCTGCTCTCTCGCTGTCCTGCAGCACCCAGCCTCCCTGGGGCTCCATCCATCCCTTCCTGCAGCACAGCAGCAGACACCATGCCATTTGCTTCTGAGTACTGAGCAGTGACTTCCCACCATACTCGGCACAAGAGGGACTCTGGGGCTGGAGCTGATACCAAGCGGGTAGAGCATTTGCCTTGCACATGGCTGACCTGGGTTTAAAACCGGCATCCCATATGGTCTTTGAGCCTTCCTGGAGTGATTTCTGAGCACAGAGCCAGGAGTAACCTTTGAGTGCCACCATATGTGGCTAAAAACAAACAAATAAGCAAACACTAAGAGTGACCCAGTGTGGCGAGATCTGCTTCATGTCTCGGCCGCCTTTCCTGGACTTTAGGCCTAGAATTGAAGACCTGGCACTGCAGGTGGTTCTGGAGGTGGCAGTACTCAGCCTCACTTGACTGCTAGGAGGAGCCAACACATGCCTGATGTGAAAAGAAAGGGCCATCCAGGGCTCCTGCTGGGACCCTGTCATCTCAGCTTCACCCACAACACTGGAGCGAAATAAGTGTTGTGAGTAGGATTTCCCTGGCTCCAAATGGTTCACACTAGGCCTGATGGTCATTTTGGCCATTTTCATGCCTTTGTTTCTCTTCTTTTGGAGATTATCCAAAAAAATAATACCCTGATTCACACCAAGGCTTATTACTTAGACCTATATCCTAGGGTTATAAAATGCCTCAAAGCCAAAGGTTATTAAAATCCCACAATTCCTTTTTTTCTCAATTTGGCTTTATTATTTCTTTTAAACCCACCCCCTTTTTTTTTTTTGCCACACCAGGCAGTGCTCAGAAGTCACTCCTGGCAGGCTTGAAGGGCCATATGGTATGCTGGGAATTGAACCAGGGTTCGTCCAGGGTTGGCCACATGCAAGGCAAACACCCTACCGCTGTGCTATTGCTCTGGCACCCTCTTTTTCTTTTCTTTTCTTTTTTGTTTTGTTTTGTTTTGGTTTGGTTTTGGTTTTTGGGCCACACCGGGCGGTGCTCAGGGGTGACTCCTGGCTGTCTGCTCAGAAATAGCTCCTGGCAGGCATGGGGGACCCTATGGGACACCGGGATTCGAACCAACCACCTTTGGTCCTGGATCGGCTGCTTGCAAGGCAAACGCCGCTGTGCTATCTCTCTGGGCCCTCTTTTATATATTTTTATTGTTTGGTTTGGGGGCTGTATCTGGCAGTGCTCAGAACTTACTTCTAAGTTTCTGCTTAGGAATCATTCTTGGTAAGGCTCAGGATTTAAATGGAGTCAGTTGTATGTAAAGCAAGCACCCTACCCGTTTACTGTCTCTTTGACCTCTGCTAAGAAAATATGTTTCCTTCCCTGTTACCCCAAATTGGAACATTCCCAAGGAATGCCTCTGATTTTATTTTAGGGGAGGGACACGCTCAGTGGCGCCCTGGCATTACTCCTAGCTCTACACTCAGAAATCACTCTTGGGGCCGGAGTGGTGTGCAAACTGTAGGGCATCTGCCTTGCATACGCTAACCTAGGACAGACTGTGGTTCTATCCCCCGGCATCCCATCTGGTCCCCCAAGCCAGGGGCGATTTCTGAGCACATAGCCAGGAGTAACCCCTGAGTGCCATCCGGTGTGGCCCCTCCCCCCCCAAAAATAAAAGAAATTACTCCTGGCAGGCTTGGGGAACCATATGAGATGCCAGGAATTGAATGTGGGTCAGTTACATGTAAGACAAATGCCCTACTCACTATGCCATCACTCCAGCCACTCAACTGCCTCATCTTTTACCTTGTAGACCAAACCTTTCCTTCTTACCCTTTGGCACTTTCCTACTCAGAACCAGAACGGATGGGGCTGGAGCGATAGATAGCACAGGACGGACCTGGGTTCAATCCCCAGCATCTCATATGGTCCCCCAAGCCTGCCAGGTGCGATTTCTGAGCATAGAGCCAGGAGTAACCCCTGAGCACCTCCGGGTGTGGCCCAAAAACAGAAACAAAAACAAAAACAAAAGAACCAGAATGGATTGACTGCAGCCAGTGACAGCACCTTGGAACTTTTCTTGCATTATTTACCTACCAACTACTTTACAAATTAATGGTCTCTCATATCACATGATGAGCTCAGGGAGAGCCCAAACAGCCTTGAGCTGTTTAAATAAATCAATGGTACAAATCAATCCTGGCAAGTCAGGGAGGACAGGACAGGGGAGATTCAAGTTTAGCAGGTTTCTTTTTTCTTTTTCTTTTTTGGTTTTCAGGTCACACCCAGCAGCGCTCAAGGGTTACTCTGGCACTACACTCAGAAATTGCTCCTGGCAGGCTCGGGGGACCATATGGGATGTTGAGATTCGAACCACCATCTTTCTGCATGCAAGGCAAATGCCCTACCTCCATGCTATCTCTGCGGCCCCAAGTTCAACAGGTTTGAAGCATTTTCTGACCAGACTTTTATCCTACAATGCTGCCCTGTACCCGCACTTTTCCCTGCAGACCTCTCTCAGCTGGAGGCTATAGGGGGAAGTTGCTTCGGTCTGAAATCTCTTGGTCTGATCTCGTCAGAGTTCCCAGGGAGGGGACGTGGAGCCTCTGCATTCCCTAGACGTGGCGGTAGGGGTCAGCACACGCATTCCCATGGCACACTTGGCAGTTTTTCTACACCAGTGGGGCCTCCCTCACTGGACTTTACTTCCTGATGGGGCTTTACCATTCAATCCTAACCATTCCCAGGCCCCAAAATGTTTTATTGTGTTTGTTTTCTAAGTTAGTCTCATTAATTTAAACTTTATATATGATAAAGAATGCCAAGAGGAGTATGAAAAATAAGAGTAGGGCCGGAGTAATTGGACAGCTGTAGAATGATTGCCTTGCATGTGGCTGAGGTGCTGATAGAATTTAACAAGAAAAAGGGCCAAGCGATAGCACAGTGATAAGTCATTTGCCTTGCATGCAGCCAACCCAGGACTGACCCCAGTTAAAATCCTGGCATCTCATATGTTCCCTGAGCCTGCCAGGGAACTTCTGCACTTCTGAGTGCAGAGCCAGGAGTAACCCCTGAGCCAAGAGTGACCCTAAAACAAAAAACAAAAACAAAAAGAACTAGTATGCACCATGTATGGCCTCTTAACACTATCAGAAGTGATCCTTATGCACTGAAACAGGAGTAAATCCTAAGAACAAGTAGATGTGTCCCAAAATACAAAGAATTTATACAGATGTCAAATACATGCATGAAAAATGTTAGATCTAGAGTGACAGCCAGTAGGGTTTCTATTGTTTGGTTTTTTTTTTCTTCTTGGTTTTTGGGTTATATCCAGTGGCACTCAGAGTTTACTCCTGGCTCTGTGCTCAGAAATCGCTCCTGGCAGGATCAGGGGACCACATGAGATGCTGGGAATCAAACTGGGGTCCTTCCTGGGTTGGCCACATGCAAGGCAAGCACTACCGCTGTGCTTTCACTCCAGCCCCAGGTTGGAATTTTCTTTGCATGTGGCTGACCCAGATTCAATAAATAGCATCCCATGGGCCGGAGAGATAGCATGGAGGTAAGGCGTTTGCCTTTCATGCAGGAGGTCATTGGTTCAAATCCCGGCGCCCCATATGGTCCCCTGTGCCTGCCAGGAGCAATTTCTGAGGCTGGAGCCAGAAATAACACCTGAGCACTGCCGGGTGTGACCCCCCCAAAAAAATAGCATCCCATACGGTACCCCAAGCAGCACCAAGAGTGATTACTAAGTACAAAGCTAGGAATAACCTCTGAGCGTTGGCAGGGGTGGCCCAAAACCCCTGCATAAAATCTTTGCATCACTTATCAATACAGAAACGCAAATCAAAGCAGCAATGAGATATCACCTCACACTAGTGAGACTGTAACAGAGAGATAATTTGGCTAATCCTGGTTCAATATTTGGTTACACCTGGTCCCCTGAGCACTCTAGGGAGTAATTCCTGAGTAGATATGTGATGTCTTGAGCACCAGTGGGTGTGACTCAAGTTTCTCACAACTAGATTAAATGCTTTCCTGGTCCCATATGGCTCCTTGAGCACTGCTGGGAGCAATTACAATACACAGAGTTAGGAGTAACCCCATGCATCTACAGGGGTAGCACAACCCTTCCCCTACAAATTAAGGGTCTGGTAGCTAGTTGGGGTCTATGCTTTAGCTATGGGAGTGGGGTGTTAGGTGGGAATCCTTCGGTGTATCTCTCAGTGTACCACCAGCTACGACTCGCCTTTTCCTGCCAGTGAAAGCACATCTCTTCAAGTGAGAAGTCCTACTAGTGGGAACGTATTCCAGGGAAATCAAAGTGCTGGGGTCCTGGTAACTACACCAGCATGCTCGGTGTAGCATTAATTAGACAAGACACAAGACAGTGAGTTCCCATTTGTGATGGGGTAAAAAGACAGGGGTGCATTTTCTGTCATTGAAAAAGGAGGGTGACAGCATTACTGGGTCTTATAAGGATTTTATTTTTTCCTTTTTCTTATTAAAATACTTTATTTACGGGGGCTGGAGAGATAGTATGGAGGTAGGGTGTTTGCCTTGCATGCAGAAGGACGGTGGTTCGAATCCTGGCATCCCATATGGCCCCCCCCCGAACCTGCCAGGAGCTATTTCTGAGCGTAGAGCCAGGAGTGACCCCTGAGCACTGCCGAGTGTGACCCAAATACAAAAACAAAAACAAAAAAAGTTTCTTTAGGGGGCCGGAGCAGTGGCAGCGCTAGAGGTAAGGTGTCTACCTTGCAAGTGCTAGTCTAAGACGGACTGCAGTTTGATCTCCCGGCGTCCCATATGGTCCCCCAAGCCAGGAGCGATTTCTGAGCGCATAGCCAGGAGTAGCCCCTGAGCGTCAATGGGTGTGGCCCCAAAACAAACAAACAAAAAAAGAAAAATACTTTATTTAAACACAGTGGTTTACAAGATTGCCTTTACAAGGAAATACAGTTGTTTCACACACACACACACACACACACACACACACACAAAGTTGTTCATGATTGAGTTTCAATTATATATGGTATAACTCCCTTTACCAGTCCATATTTCCTGTTACCAATGTTCCCAGTTTCCCTCTCACCCTCCCCCATGCTCTCTCCCCTGCTTCTTCTGTGGCAAGTATTTTTTCTTCTCTCTTTCTCTTTCCTGTTAAACACTGTGGTTTGCAGCGGCCAGAGAGATAGCACAGTGGTAGGGCATTTTCCTTGCATGCAGCCAATTTAGGATGGATGGTAGTTCGAATTCCGGCATCTCGTATGCTCTCCCGTGCCAGGAGTGATTTCTGAGTGCAGAGCCAGAGTAACCCCTGAGTGCCGCCAGGTGTGACTCAAAAACCAAACAACAACAACAACAACAAAACAACCCTCCCCAAAAAACAACATTGTGATTTGCAATATTGTTACCTATGGGGTATCATGACTATCACTTTATCTCCTTTCAGCACCCAGTTCTTGTCAAGTGATCGTTTCCAACTCTCTTTATCATAGTGGTCTCTTCTCTGCCTTAACTGCACTTCCCTACTATCTGTAGCAAGCTTCCTACCATGGACTGGTCCTCCTGACTCTCGTCCCTATTGTGTTTGATATTATTACCATACGATCTACTTGTTTATTTATTTATTTATTTATTTATTTTGGATTTTTTGGTTGCACCTGGCAGTGATCAGGGGTGACTCCTGGCTCTCCACTCAGAAATCACTCCTGGCAGGCTCGGGGGACTATATGGGATGTCCGGATTTGAACCACCGTCCTTCTGCATGCAAGGCAAATGCCCCACCTCCATGCTATCTCTCTGGCCCTATCTTTTTTTTTTTGGTTTTTGGGCCACACCCGGCGGTGCTCAGGGGTTACTCCTGGCTGTCTTCTCAGAAATAGCTCCTGGCAGGCACGGGGGACCGTATGGGACACTGGGATTCGAACCAACCACCTTTGGTCCTGGATCGGCTGCTTGCAAGGCAAATACCGCTGTGCTATCTCTCCGGGCCCCCTATCTTTTAATTTTTTATATTCCACAAATAAGTACATTCATTCTATGTCTATCCATCTCCCACTGACTCGTTTCACTTAGCATAATTTTCTCCATATCCATCCATTTAGAAGCAAATTTCATAACTTCATTTTCCAAATAGCTGCATAGTACTCCATTGTGTAGATGTACCACAGTGTCTTTATCCACTCATTTGTTTGCCAGCACTTGGACTGTTTCCAGATTCTAATTATTGTGAATAGTGTTGTGGTGAACATAGGAATGCAGAGGGCTTTTCTTGTAGGGGATTTCACGAGCTATTATTGAGCAAAAGAAGCAAGACACGTGTAAGTAATACAAGACACATGTAAGTAATACAATTCCTTTTGGAGGAGGGATTTGGGCCATACCTAGTGGCGCTCAGGGGTTACTCCTGGCTCTGTACTCAGAAATCACTCCTGGCAGGCTCGGGGGACCATATGGAATGCAGGGGATCGAACCTGAGTCTGTCCTAATTCGGCCATGTTCAAGGTAAATGGCCTACTGCTGTACTATCATTTGGCCCTTAAATCCTATTTTTAAAAATAAGACTAAAAATAGTTTTTTTTTTTTTTTGTTTTGTTTTTGGGCCACACCTGGCGGTGCTCAGGGGTTACTCCTGGCTGTCTGCTCAGAAGTAGCTCCTGGCAGGCACGGGGGACCATATGGGACACCGGGATTCGAACCAACCACCTTTGGTCCTGGATCAGCTGCTTGCAAGGCAAACGCCGCTGTGCTATCTCTCCGGGCCCTAAAAATAATTTTTTATGTATGCGAATGTATACAATTAAATTGTGTTGCATTGTATACTCCTGCATAGCCAGGAGTAACTCCTGAGTGTCACCGGGTGTGGCCCAAAAAACAAAACAAAGTTAAATAGGGTTAGTTACCTGAGTGCTAGATTTGCTGCAGGAGGTCTGAGCACAGCTGACTGAGAGTGACCTAAAAGCACTGAGAGCCAGAAGTAGCCTCTGAGCACCACTGAGTGTGACCCCAAACCTCATACTCCAAAACTGTCACACTTCCTCTTGTGTGCAATAAGGTCCCCTCCTAGCTGGGTTTTCGGTTCTCACTTTATCTCTCCATCCTCTTTTCCTGTGTTCTGCAATCTCCTGCCAGACTGGCTCCAAAGGAGCCAGAGTCGTAGCACAGCGGTAGGGCATTTGCCATGCATGTGGCCGACTCAGGTCAGACCCGGGTTCGATCCCTGGCATTCCAGATGGTCTCCAGAGCCAGGAGCAATTTATTTATTTATTTATTTATTTATTTATTTATTTATTTATTTATTTATTTATTTTTGGGTCATACCCGGCATCTGTGCTCAGAAATTGCCCCTGGCAGGTACAGGGGACCATATGGGGTGCCAGGATTTGAACCACAGTCCTTCTGCATGAAAGGGAAACATCCAGGGCCGGTGAGGTGGCGCTAGAGGTAAGGTGTCTGCCTTGCAAGCGCTAGCCAAGGAAGGACCGAGATCACGGTTCGATCCCCTGGCATCCCATATGGTCCCCCCAAGCCAGGGGGAATTTCTGAGCGCTTAGCCAGGAGTAACCCCTGAGCATCAAACGGGTGTGGCCCAAAAAACAAAACAAATAAACAAAAAAAGAGGCAAACACCCTACCTCCATGCTATCTCTCCAGCCCCACCAGGAGCGCGATTTCTGAGCTCAGACCCAGGAGTAACCCCTGAACATCACCAGGTGTGACCCCAAAACAAAAATAAACAAAACCAAACCAAAACAAAACAAACAAAAAAACCCAGACTGGTTCCAAAAGATGCAGGAACTGACCAGGTGAAAACTGAAAATGTGGGGCTGCAGAGATAGCATGGAGATAGCACTTGTGCCTTGCATGCAGGACAGTGGTTTGAATCCCAGCATCCCATATGGTCCCCCAAACCTGCCAGGAGCAATTTATGAGCTTAGAACCAGGAGTAACCCCTGAGCGCTACCGGGTGTGACCCCCCCCCCCAAAAAAAAAAGAAAACTGAAAATGTGGAGCCTTTGTTCAAAAATCATGAAAAATTTCAAGACGTGGCAGCAGGCACTAAGCCAAGCCTGGAGCCCTTCTGGGAACAGTGTGGGTGCCACAGGTCCTCCCGCCAGCACTGACTAAGCCTCCGCCAGAAACTGTCTGCCCCAGTTTATAATATCCAGTTCTCAGTTCAAATGGCACCTTGTCCAAAGGTGTCACCTGATTGCCACTGAATTTCAAGCAGCCTCACCTAGTTCCTCTTTATCTTATTGCCCTCTGTCTCATCCCTGGTTATTCTCTTTCCAGCATTTAGTCCTCTCTGAAAAGATCTCATTTGTTTACTTGGCTATCAGTTCTCTCTCTCTCTCTCTCTCTCTCTCTCTCTCTCTCTCTCTCTCTCTCTCTCTCTTTCCCCCTCCCTCCCTTCCCTTGTCCTTCCCAAGCTCACTCTCAGAATATAAGCCTAATAAAAGAGTTTTCTTGCCATGTTCACTGGACTATCTCCAAGCACCTCTTGTGGGCTGCTCAGACCAGCCTCTGCTAACTCTGTGGTGAGTGGATACATTAATTCACTGCAGGCTCTGCCCTGTCACCTTCAACAGCAAAGTCCTCAGGTCAGCAGTGCTTCCCTTATGACTATGTATCATTCAAGTTTTTTAAAATTTATTTTTCGTTTTTTTTGAGTCACACCTGGCAATGCTCAGGGTTTACTCCGGGCTCTACATTCAGAAATCGCTCCTGGCAGGCTCAGGGAACCATATGGGATGCCGGGATTCGAACCACCGTCCTTCTGCATGCAAGGCAAATGCCCTACCTTCATGCTATCTCTCCGGCCCCATATCATTCAAGTTCTATCCCAACTCACATACTTGAATTCCCCTCTTTTCTCTCTAGAAATAAGGATGGACAGACCACATTCGAATCTCACTTGATGTGTGATCAAGAATTCTTTGACCCAATATTTAGGCATCAGCAAGGGGATTTCTTCTGAGAACTCTGTTTATGGGAGATTGTCATTTCACTGTAACTTTACCTTGTCCTCTTTGCATCATTGTTCTCATAATTAAAAATAAAAATTAAAAAATATTCTTTGACCTATTTATTGAGCCTTGTCTCTTCATCTGCCTGGGACTATCATGGTATCAGTTATTTGAATTATTTGGGGTAGGAGGTTTGGGCCACACCCGGCAGCACTCAGGGGTTACGCCTAGCTCTGCACTCAGAAATCACCCTTTGAAGGCTTGGGGGGACCATATGGGATGCCAAGAATCTAAGCAGGGTTCATCCTGTGGGGTTGGCTGCATGCAAGGCAAAAGCCCTATGGCTGTGCTATCTTTCTGACTATTGGAATTATTTTGAGATTATATTACACTGTGTGTAAGCACTAAAATGTTTTGTTTTTTTTTTTTTGTCGAGGGAATGTATGTTGGAAGGAGCCTGAGTATTGTTCAGGACTTACTCTTGGTTCTGGGTTCAGGGATCATTCCTAATAGGCTTGGGAGACCATACATGTGCCCGAAACCAACACAAGTTGGCTGTGTGCAAGGTAAGACAAGTGCCCTACTTGCAGCACTATTTCTCTTGTCATATCTATTTTGCTTAAGAAAGTTTCCTTGTACAGTGGGTAGGATGCTTGCCTTGCACACAGTCAACCTGGGTTTGAGCTCTGGAATCCCATGATTCTCCAAGTCCTAGGATGCTAGGAGTGATTCCTGAGTGCAGAGCCAGAAGTAAGCACTGAGCACAGGACAAGTGTGGCCCCAAAGTAGAAACAGAACAATATTTCTTTCAAATGGCTGGCAATCCTTGGCTCTCCATACCCAAGCTCTGTGGAAGTTCTGAGTGGCTAGAACTTTCTAAATGAAGGACTTCTCAGTGGCAAATTAGTTTATATTGGGGGGGGGGTAGGGCAGCATACCACCTAGGGACTCAGAGCTCCTATGTTGTGCTGTGGATTGAACCAGGATTAGCTACATATAAGTACCTTACTCCTATGCTAACTCTTGGGTCCCTACCCTTCAGTTTCTTTACATGTTTTCAGTTCTGTGTGTTTTGCCTTTGTTTAGCTAAAGAGCTCTCTCCACTGCATTCTGCTTGGAACTTGGGGTTGGGTGATGCAGAGGGTAACTGAAATATAGAAAGTACACACCCTTCCTGCAGGAAACCAGTCCTGGAGTCTCCTGGGATCAGGTCATTTTCTGAGTTGGCAGTGCTCAGGAGTCACTTCTGGCTAGTAGGGTCATATGCAGTTCCTTGGATGGAGGTCGGGTGGGCTTTGCAAGGAAAGTACCTTCCCCCAGTACTGGCTCTTGGACCCAGATAATTCTTCATCAATGGCAGTAAAGTCCTGCCGGCTCTCCGGTGTTTTATGTACTTTGGCCAGAGGAGCTGGGACATTGGGTGGGGTCCTCAGGAAGGTCATAGGATGGAAAAATCTGATTCATGGCCCACACAAAGACAGCTCTAGATAGGGGCATTAGAGATTGAAAGTTCAATTTCCTTTACAAAGAGGAAACTGATGCCCAGAGAGTTTGGGCTGATATGAATCAACTCCAACCATTTGAACTGCTCTCTAACTGCTTGAAAATGCCAGACCTTTTCTTTTTTCTCTTTTCTTTTTCTTTTTTTTTTCTTTTCTTTTCTTTTCTTTTCTTTTCTTTTCTTTTTTTTAGACTCACACCCTGAAATGTTACATATGGATGTGGGGATGGGAAGTGAAGGTGTTCTCCCTGCATTACTGGACAGGCAGAAATCAAGCCAAAAGCATGCAAGGCAAATGCCTTAACCTGTGTTCTCTCTCCAGCCTACAAATGCCCACTAATAGCAGTCATAGGAACTTTGGTCTCATAGGAACATCGTTCTGATGCTGATGGGGGTCTCTGGTTGACTTACCAAAGTAGGGAGGAGAGGGGGCTGGAGGGATAGCACAGTAGTAGGGCATTTGCCTTACATGCAGCCAGCCTGGGAGAGACCTGGGTTTGAATACCATCACCCCATATGGTCTTCCCAAGCTTGCCAGGAGTGATTTCTTAGCGCAGAATCAGGAGTATTCCCTAAGAGCTGCTGGGTGTGGCCCCAAAACCAAAAAATAAATAAATAAAAATAAAATGGGGAGGAGAGAGACAGCAGTCTGGAGAATGGAGTCTACTACTTTCTCCCTACCTCTGCCACTTTGGGGTAGCTGGGTGAATTGAGGACTGATAACATCTTCTTTGGTGAGCCCCCTTCATCCTATGAACATCATCTTGCTAGCCCTGTTAGACAGCCTTCAAGCCTTGTTTGCCTGTCGTGGGAGTTAAATCTAGCACCAGATTTTTCTCAAGAGTTGTGAATTCAGGCTGGAGGTTTTGAGCAGGAGAGGGAGAAGATAAAGAAGAGAGTCAAGTACTCTAACGCAATCTTCTCCAAAGGCAGAGAGCCCCATTACACACATTCCAGAGTTAAGAGTATAAAAACACACGGCTCAGGGCGGGAGAGATAGCACAGCGGTAGAGTAAGTGACCCAGGACAGGCGTTGGTTTCCCATGCCTGCCAGGAGGGATTTCTGTGCAGAGAACCAGGAGTAATCCCTGAGCGGTACCAGGTGTGGCCCAAAGACCAAAAACAAACAAACAAACCAAAAAACAAGAAAAACACTTGTCCCCAAAACAAAAAAAAAAAATACACTTGTCAGGGCTGGAGCAATAGCACAGTGGTAGGCGTTTGCTTTGTACGCAACTGACCCAGGACGGACATGGGTTTGATCCCCAGCGTCCCATATGGTCTCCAAGTCTGGAGAAACATCTGAGCGCATAGCCAGGAGTAACCCCCCTGAGCAGCAACCAACAACCCCCCCCCAAAAAAAAACCCAAGACATTTGTCAAGATCCCTCATGTGGGCAACATGTGCATGCGGATACCATGTTCTAAGTTGACTTTTATAGGATTTCTCCCAACCTGCGAGGATGGTTGGGGTGAGGTTGGAGGACTTGGGAATAATTATAAAGTCTTTTTTTTTTTTTTTGTTTTGGTTTTTGGGTCACACCCAGCAGTGCTCAGGGGTTACTTCTGGCTCTGCACTCAGAAATTGCTTCTGGCTGGCTCAGGGGACCATATGGGATGCTGAGAATCGATCCGGGGTCCGTCCTGTATTGGCCACATGCAAGGTAAACGCTCTGGCGTTGTGCTATCCTCCGGCCCCTGATGGTCTTCTTTTGACATTCTTTTTTTTTTTTTTGGTTTTTGGGCCACACCCATTTGACGCTCAGGGGTTACTCCTGGCTATGCGCTCAGAAATCACCCCTGGCTTGGGGGACCATATAGGACACTAGGGGATTGAACCGCGGTCCATCCGCTTGCAAGGCAGACACCTAACCTGTAGCGCCACCTTCCCGGCCCTTCTTTTGACATTCTATTCCTGGCCTCTGTCCCTACAGGAACTTCTGGAGGGAGGTCAGCCTTTTTTTTTGTACTGCAGATGCATATCACTGAGTATCTTGCAGTATCTTATCATTGAGATAGTAATTCCTCCAAATCCTATCTCTTGATTTTATTACATTCCGATAACTTTTTTTATTTTTTTGAGCTGACACTCATGGGTTCCTCCTGGCTCTCTGCTCAGAAATCGCTCCTGGCAGGCTCGGGGACCATATGGGATGCCGGGATTTGAACCACAGTCCTTCTGCATGCAAGGCCTTACTTCCATGCTATCTCTCCGGCCCCCTTCCATGCTATTTTTTTTTGTTTGTTTGTTTGTTTCTGTTTTGGGGTCACACCAGGCAGCGCTTGTGGGACCATATGAGATGCCGGGATTCGAACCACCGACCTTCTGCTTTACCTCTATGTTATCTCTCCGGCCCCGCCAGGAGCGATTTCTGAGCGTAGAGCCAGGAGAAACCCTTGAGAAAAAAAAAAAAAGTCTGCGAAGAAAACTCAAGGGCGGACTAAGAGAAGGCGAGCAGGGGTCGCAACCTCTCCCCGTGGCCTCTGACCTTTGCCTCCAGAAGTACTCGCTGCCGTCGGGCGCCAACGCGCACGCGCGCGGCATCCGGGGTCACTCGCTCGGGGTCGCGGCGGCGCGGGCCGGAAGAGCGCGTGCGCGTGCGCATGCGCGGGCCGGCCGAGCGGCCGCCCGGACGTCCGCGCAGTCTGGCTGCTCTCTTTTTCCCTTCCGCCTGCGCCGGTGCGCGCGGGTGGGCGTGGAGTGGGCGGGCCCGGGGCGGGGCGCGGGGCGCGGGGCGCGGGGGTGTCGCCGGCCCGGGCGGAGCGGAGCGGGGCGCAGCGCAGCGCGGCGTCGGCGGAGGAGGGAAGGCGGCAAGATGGCGGACCGCTTCTCCCGCTTCAACGAGTACCGAGACTTTCAGGTAAACACGGGCCCGGCCGAAGCCCTGGGGGTCTCCGTGGCGCCCCCCGCGCCTCCCCTCTCCTTCAGGCCTGGCCGGGCGCGCCGCCTCACTTCCCTCCCGCCTCTGCAGGGCCCCCAGTGCAGCTGGAGGCGAGGCCGCAGCTTCCCCCCCCCCCGCCCCAATTCCAGCCCCGCGCCCCGTTTCCACTGCAGGCTTCGGCTCCGGCTTCCAGCTCCGGCCTTCCTTGGGATTTTCGGGACCTGGCTTGGGCCGCTGATCGGGGGGTTGTCTGCATGTTGGGGGGGGTCGGAGTAGGGTTATTGTAGGGTTTGGGGGGACCTCGCCCACCCCCTCGCGTCTATACCCGGGACATCACATCACATCACCCCCCAAAAGCTGGGGGGGGGTCTCGCTCCCCTGTAGCCCCCTCTGGGAGTCTATCCTCCCCGCCCCCCAACTCCTGCGCGCTGTCAGAGACAAACCCCTTCATTGTCTCCGCATCTTCTGCGCCTGGAGGAAATGGGGGACCCGGAAAACACTGTGCAGAGATTCTCCCCCCCTCCCCAAGCCCACTCCCCGCCTCGCCTTCCAGCAGGGTTTCCTGGAGCATCCCAGAAAGATCTGGGGCTTTTCCCAACGGTGCCACGGCACCCAGGGGGGTCCCCAGTACTTGGTTGTGTTTTCCTCCAGTAGCAGATGTCGTTCGGGAAAGCGGCCCGGCGACGGATGAGCCTTCATGGAGGCGCCCCCCACGCAGCCCCCCTAGTTTGAGTCGCTCGTCCTTGAGCCCCTTTCTGGGACGGGCTGGGACCCGGGATTTCGGGGGCGATGGGCTGTTTCCACGAGCCAGGTGCGCACCTGGCTTTGGCACCCCGACTGCTGGCAGCCGCCATGAGCATGAGTTGGGGTGCCTGGGGCTGAGCATCCAAGCTCCAGGCTATCTACATCCTGCGCGGTGCTGCGGGACTCTGGGACCCGGGACCGTGCGCTGGTGACCGGAGCCAGGAAGCATCGAGCAGTTGCCAGGTGTGGCTTTTGTGCGTAGGACGCCCCCGCATCTGGGATCTGGGGCTGCTGAAAAACCCTCGTGATCCCCCCCCTCCCCGCATCTGCTGTATAGCCGCAGCCTAGCACCGGCAGGGATCTCAGGATGTCTTAAGAAGATTAATCTGGGGGAAGTTTCGTTCCATTCCTGGGAGCCATTTGAGCCCTCGGGAAGGTTTATTTTAGCAAGCGTCAAACACAAAGCGACTGCACTGACTGACTGCAAGCGGTGTGGGCTTTAATGGCTAATTTTTGCAGAGATCATGACCGGATCCATCCCTCCCAAACAAAACCTTAAGGACTTGCCAAGAGAGAATTTCAAGGTGACCTAATAAAATTGAAAATAATTAAGTTTTTAGGGAAAAGGATTCGAAGCCACCGAGACTCAGCAGAATAAAACAAACTGGGTCTCGAAAAAGGTGTTGAAAAAGTGAGTAAGCAGCGAATGAATAGTATCACCTGAAGAAATTGAGAAAGTTATCCTCTGTCTTTTTAAGGAAGATGACCTCTCTGTTTTGGCTATGTTTATGTAGCTATGTTTATGTAACTTCTTTATCTTGCTTGGTCATCCAACACAACAAGTACGTATTTTAAATCTCCCCCCAGCTTTGTAATGGAATGACTAATTCCTGCTGTATTTGGTCAGCCAGGAAAATGTTTTCTTTTTTCCTTTTGGTTTTCTTTTTGGGCAGCACCCAGTGGTGCTTAGGGCAAACCCCTGGCTATGCACTAAGGGATCACTCCTACGAGGCTCAGGGGACCATATAGAATGCTGGGGGTGGATCCTGAGTTGGCTGAATGAATGCAAGGCAAAAACCCTATCTACTTTACTTTCCTTCACCCCAAAATGTTTTTTGTTTTTTAAAAATGCAGCCTTCTAAACATCTGAAATATGTAAATAAGGTATTTGAAATGGAAACTATATTTATACCTTTGCAAATTATTGTTTTAGTATTTTGGAGAACATCCACTTAAAAGTACTTAAGTTATTGTTTGTTTGTTTTTTGGGGCCACACTGAGCGGTGCTCAGGGGTTATACTCCTGGCTCTACGTTCAGAAATAGCTCCTGGGAGGCTTGGGGGACCAAATGGGATTCCAGGGATTGAACTGGGGTTCATCCCCAGTCAGCATGCAAGGCAACTGCCCCACCACTGTGCTATTACTCCAGTCCCTGAAGTTATTTTCCTGAGTATTTTAAAAAGTATTTTTTTTTTTTTTTTTTGGTTTTTGGGTCACACCTGGCGGTGCTCAGGGGTTTACTCCTGGCTGTCTGCTCAGAAATAGCTCCTGGCAGGCACGGGGGACCATATGGGACACCGGGATTCGAACCAACCACCTTTGGTCCTAGATCGGCTGCTTGCAAGGCAAACACCGCTGTGCTATCTCTCCGGGCCCTTAAAAAGTATTTTAACAGTAAAAGACATATTGATATAAAATTAATGGGGCTGGAATGATGGTACGGTGGGTAGGGCTTTTGTTTTGCCAGGAGTGATTTCTGAGTGCAGTCAGGAGCACCATCGGGTGTTGCCCCCAAACAACTCCAAAACAAAATGGGACTAAAACAAAAAGTCATTTAAAATTAGAGATAAAATGTGACAATGTTACCAAGTGTAGTGCATCCCTAACATTTTAAAGGTCAGGCTATTCAGAATTAAATGTGACCTCCTTTTAAGGTTCTGACTGATAAATGAGGTGAAGACACTGAATACACCTGAAAACAAATCCAGTGTAGGTGTCCAGAGGAGTGCACTGATCCTGTTGATTTTAGCAGATCACATAGCTCTGGAAAGTTTTCTGATGTAGCTTCTTTTGTTCTAGATGAATACTGTTTTCTTTGCCTTAAATTAATTGGCTGGGTAGTTATGGGAATGGTAACATTTGACTCCCAGTTTACCACTAAGTGCCAGTTTCAGAGAGTTTGAATATTATCTTTTGCATTTAATTACAAAAACAGAGTCAAGTTTACTAGTAGATTGTGTGAACACCTGAAATTTTCTTTTCTTTTCTTTTCTTTTTTTTTTTTTGAGCCACACTTGGCTCTGGAATTACTCCTGTTGGGGATTAGGGGAACATAGAAGGTGATGGAGAGCGAACTCTGATGAGTTGTGTGCAAGGCAAGTGCTCTACCCACTGTTCTAGCTCTCTGACCCCTGAACTTTTATTATTTTGTTTTTTTGGAACCACATTCAAAAGTGCCTAGGCTTATTCCTGGCTCTGCACTAAGGGACCATTCCTGGTAGGTTCAGAGGACCATATGGGGTACTGGGAGTCAATCCCTGATTGGCTGTTTGTAAGGCAAGTTTCTTACTCTCTATTACCTATCTAGCCCTGAACGCCTGAAATTTTGGAGGTTTCTGTATACTGCAGTGTGGGACTTAATTGTGGGGAATCACTTGAGGCATTTATAAATAAAGTAATTATCCAGGACATGTTAAGTATATTTAAAAAAATTGATAACTGTAAGCAGGTACTAATCTATAGACATTTTTGTTTGTTTGGTTTAGGGCCACACCAAATGGTGCTTAGGGGTTGTTCTTGGCTCTGTGCTCAGAAATCACTCCTGGCAGGCTCGGGGGACCACATGGGATGCCGGGGATCTAACCTGGGTCTGCCGTGTACAAGATGAACACCCTACCCGCTGTGCTATTGCTGGGGCCCTAGTCTATAGACTTTATGAGTATTGTCTCATAACTTTCACAGTCCTATGAGGAAAGTACTGTTTCTCCCATAGTTAAGAGAGGCACCTGAGGCACAGAGACTTAAGTAACTATGCCAAGTGTATATAGCCGGTAACTGAAAGAGCCTGAAATTGAATTTAGACTTTTGCTTTTTTTTTTTTTTTTTTTTTTTTTTTGGTCACACCCGGCAGCGCTCAGGGGTTCCTCCTGGCTCTACGCTCAGAAATCGCTCCTGGCAGGCTCGGGGGACCACTTGGACAAATGCCATATGGGATTCGAACCACCGACCTTCTACATGAAAGGCAAACGCCTTACCTCCATGCTATCTCTCCGGCTCCAGACTCTTGCTTTTTGACTCTTGAACCTGTGTGCTCATGACTATTATCTTGACTTTCAATTATGTGTTTTATGTAACTGTAGTGAGTCATTAAATATGGAAGATAAACTTACAGGTCACAAAGAATAACTGAACTTTTAAATGATGGCATTTAGAGGTTTTATTTATTCTACTGGTGTATTTTATTTATTCTTTGTGTCACAGAGGAACTATTGTTAACTATTATTTTGTTTTGTTTTGTTTTGTTTTTTTGGGTCACACCCAGCAGCGCTCAGGGGTTACTCCTGGCTCCATACTCAGAACTCGCTCCTGGCAGGCTCGGGGGACCATATGGGATGCCGGGATTCGAACCACCGTCCTTCTGCATGCGAGGCAAAGTTACTTACTATGCTATCTTACTTCCATGCTATCTCTCCGGCCCTGTTAACTGTTGTTTTAACTTAGACTTTTTTGGGGAGTGTTTATATCTGCTTAGTTTAGACATTTCTGGTGGGGGTGGCTATATGTGGCATTACATAGAGCTAACTCATGCCTAAGCACGCAGGCAGTATTCCTGGTGTTGCTTGGGGACCATTTGGGATGACAGAGATCACACCTAGTTCAGTTTCGTGCAAGGCAAGAGACCTAACCATTGTACTGGCTCTCGAGCTCCTAGTTTAATATTCTTTATTTATTTATTTATTTTTTTGCCACACCCAATACTGCTCAGAGGTTACTCCGGGCTCTGCACTCAGGATACCGTATGGGATACTGAAAATCAAACCCAGGTTGGCAACATGCAAGGCTAATGCCCAACCTGCTGTACTCTCATTCCTGTCCCTAGTTTAGAATTTTCGAATGTACCTTATTTCCCTGTGGACCCTACCCAGCGGGTGTTAGGGGAAAATAGCCATCTAGCTTTTGAGCTATTTCCTCAGCGCCCGCATGTCTGTGTACGTGTGTGCACATGTGTGTACGTGTGTGTGTGCGTGTGTGTGTGCGTGTGTGTGTGTGTGTGTTACCACACCTTGTAGTGCTCGGGGGTTACTCCTGGCTCAGAAATTTCTGGCTCAGAAATTATTCCTGGCATCTCAGGGGACCTTATGGGCTGCTGGGGATCGAACCTGGGTTAAGTGCTTGCAAAGCAAATGTCCGACCCGCTGTGCTATCACTCCGGCCCCACAAGGGCATTTGTTTAGCTGCATAGTGAGATCAGAGCAAAGATAGAACCGCAATACCAGAAATAGCAAATGGGGTCAATTTATTGTGCAAGGCAAAATGTTATCGCTTCCGGCCCTCCATGTGTTGGCCTTAATACTAATTTTGCAGAGATGTGTATGTCTCATACATGAGACATATACCCAATCACTGAACTATGTCTCAAGCCTGTGTAGCTTTTATTTAAAATTGTTTCTTTGTAAAAATAAATAAGTAAATAAATAAATAAAAGGAGGGCTGGAGAGATAGCATGGAGGTAGGGCGTTTGCCTTGCATGTAGGGGAACTGTGGTTTGAATCCCGGCATCCCATATGGTCCCCTGAGCACTTCCGGGTGTGCCCAACTGCCCCCCCCCCCCAAATTGTTTCTTTGTTTTCTTTTAGGTCTACACTCAGTGATGCTCAGGGCTTGCTTCTGGCTCTGCACTTAGGGATCAGTCTTGGCAGGCATGGAAGACTGTATAGGGTGCTGGAGATCCAACCTGTGTTAGTTGCATTTGAGGCAAATGCCTTATCTGCTGTACTGTTATTTCAGGCCCCCTCCCCAAATCGGTATAGCTTTTTTTTTTTTGGGGGGGGGTCCACACCCGGCAGTGCTCAGGGGTTACTCCTGGCTATCTGCTCAGAAATAGCTCCTGGCAGGCACGGGGGACCATATGGGACACCGGGATTCGAACCAACCACCTTTGGTCCTGGATCGGCTGCTTGCAAGGCAAACGCCGCTGTGCTATCTCTCCAGCCCCGGTATAGTTTTTTAAATTGATGTTCCAGCTTTTAAAATCTTTGTGATTGGGGCCGGCGAGGTGTCGCTAGAGGTAAAGTGTCTGCTTTGAAAGCGCTAGCCAAGGAAGGACCAAGGTTCGAACCCCCGGCGTCCCATATGGTACCCCCAAGCCAGGGGCAATTTCTGAGCACTTAGCCAGGAGTAACCCCTGAGCATCAAACGGGTGTGGCCCCCCAAAAAAAAAAACAAAAAAAAAATCTTTGTGATCTTGGGGGCCGGAGAGATAGCATGGAGGTAGGACATTTGCCTTGCATACAGAAGGTAGGTGGCTCGAATCCTGGTATCCTATATGGTCCCCTGAGCCTGCCAGGAGCGATTTCTGAGCGTAGAGCCAGGAAGAACCCCTGAGCACTGCCGGGTGTGACCCAAAAACCAAAAAAAAAAAAAAATCTTTGTGATCTAGACCTATGAATATATTTATGTATTGAACCACATCTAGTTGTTCTGGGAGTCCCCAGAACAAGTCCCCAAGAACAAGGGAGTCCCCTCCTGACTCTATGGTGTTCTTTCCTGGCACATGCATTTACAGTGTAGTTCTGAGGATCAAACTTGGGCCTTTTCATTTACAGACCATATACTCAACCCTTTGGGCTCTCTCTCTGGCCCCATATTTTTATTTAAAACTATTTTCTAGGGGCTGGGGAGGTAGTTCAAAGGCCTGGAGCATTCATGCCATAAATAACATGAATTTTGATTCCTGGCACCAATATGGTTCTCTGAGGATGGCCAGGCTCAATTTCTTTTTATTTTATTTTATTTTATTTTATTTTATTTTATTTTATTTTATTTTATTTTGGTTTTTAGGGCCACACCCGTTTGATGCTCAGGGGTTACTCCTGGCTAAGCGCTCAGAAATTGCCCCTGGCTTGGGGGGACCATATGGGACGCCGGGGGATCGAACCGCAGTCACGGTCCTTCCTTGGCTAGCGCTTGCAAGGAAGACACCTTACCTCTAGCGCCACCTCACCGGCCCCCAGGCTCAATTTCTTGAGCACTGAGCTGGGAGTATCCTCAAAGCACTGCTGGGTGTGGTCCCCCCCAAGAAAAATGATAAATTCAGGATCATAGAGTTAATACAGAGGTTCAAGTGCTTGCCTCACACTTGTCACATTTGTTTGTGCTTAATCTCTAGCACCACATATGGTTTTTGGGGATGGCCCCAAAACAAAACAAATAAAAAAACGAATTTAACAAGAGGGAAACCCAGGAAAGACTCTTTAAATCACTGGCACACCTGCATTAGCATGCCAACTCTAGGGGTTGAAGAGATAGTACAGAGGGTAGGCTCTTACTTGCCTTGCATGTGACTGACCTGGGTTCTCCTATCTCTGGCATCCTATATATCCCCATGGCACTTCCAGGAGTGATTCCTGAATGCAGAGCCAGGAATAATCTCTGAGCAGCACCTGGTGTGCTCCCTACTCCCCACTCCTCCAAAAAAGTGATGCCAATTCTTATGCAGTACCACACTAACGCTGTTTTGCTCTCTGATCCTGGTATTACGAAACTGAAACCATCAGTCTTAAGTCTTCACTAAAAAGACTTCACTAAGAATTCTACACATTTACTACATAAAATAGATATATAACATGCTTCCTGGCATTTACCATTATGATTATACAGTTTTTTTGGGAGGGCTCCCTTGACAATTTTCATGATTTTACACCCAAGAATCACTCCTGGTTGACTTAGGGGCCCATATGGAATGTTGGGGATTGAACCCAGGCAAACTTCATGTAAGACAAGCATCCTACTCTCTAAATTCTGGCTCCTGATTACACATTATTACATATTACTGATTATACATTACTTTTTTTTGTTTGTTTTTGGTCCAAACCCAGTGGCGCTCAGGGTTGCTCCTGGCTCTGCACTCAGAACTTGCTTTTGGCAGACTCGGGACCATCTGGGATGCCGGGAATCGAACCCAGGTCTGTCCTGGATCGTCTGCTTGCAAGGCAAACACCCTACTGCTGTGCTATCTCTCTGATCCCTGATTACATATTACTTTTAACATTTGTTTCATCACTTTCTCACTTGCTCTATTTATCTTAACTCAAGAAATCAAATTAAAGGGGCTAGAGAGATAGTATACCAGGCAGTACACTTTCCTTGCACATGACTGCCTTGGGATCTATCCCTGACACTGGATATAGTCCTCTGAATTTGCCAGGAGTAATTTCTGAGCACAGAGCAAGGAGTAAGTCCAACTGATATCTATCATATATTTATATCTATATAGATAGCCCATATATAGATATTTAGATAGCCCAAAATCATCCCTCACCCCCCAAAAAGAAAACCCACCCAAATGAAGAATACATTCAGAGAAAGGAGTCAGAGGCTACTTCAAATCACCAGTAAGTAATACACAAATTGAAGAACACACACACACACACACACACACACACACACACACACACACACACACACACACACCTCAAAAAAAAACCCATAAAAAACAAACCCAGAATATTTCTTTACTAGAATTCAATAGTATCACCATTAATAATTGCACAATCACTAATTGCTGTATAAATAAAACCTTTTATTTTGTTTTTGGACTACGTTCAGTGGTGCTCAGGGCAAATACTTCTGGCTCTGCACTCAGGATTCATTCCTTGCAGGGCTCAGGGATGCCTAGCAGAACTCGGGGAGATGGGATGAATAAGAACTTATGCCTTAATTGGTATACTGTCCCCAGCCTTAATTAAATTACTCTTTTTTTGTTTGTTTTGGGGCCACACTTTGTGGTACTCGGATTACTCCTGGCTCTGCCCTCAGAATCACTCCTGGCAAGCTCAGGAGATCATATGGGATGCCGGGGATTGAATTTTGATTGGCCACTTTCATGGCAAATGCCCTATCCACTAGTTTTTTATTAATTTATTTTTGAGCCACACCTGGCTTCAGTCAGGCCTTATACCTGGCCTGGAACCCAGGGATCATTCCTGAAAGTTCTCTGGAGACCACATGCAGCACTAGGGATTGAACCTGAGTTGGCTGCTTGCAAGGTAAAAATACCTGTTGTACAATCAGTTCCCATAAGGTGTTCTTTTCTTTGGTCACACTCAGAAATGCTCAGGTATTACTCCTGGCTACACTCAGGCATCACTTCCAGTGGTGCTTGGGGCCATTTGGGATGCCAGAGATTGAAACCAGGTTGGTTGTCTGCTAGGCAAACACAGTACCCAGTGTACTACTGCTCCACATATTCTTTCTTTTTCTTTTTTATTTCTAACCTCCACATATATATTTTTTTTTTTGGTTTTTGGTTTTTGGGTCACACCCGGCATCGCTCACGGGTTACTCCTGGCTCCATGCTCAGAAATTGCTCCTGGCAGGCTCGGGGGACCATATGGGACTCTGGGATTTGAACCGATGACCTGCCTCAAAGGCAAACGCTTTACCTCCATGCTATCTTTCCGGCCCCACCTCCACATATTCTTAACGAATAAGTGTGACCAAAGTAAGGTGAGCAGGAAGACTCCCTGCTGGTAATTTGAAAGGTGAAGGGTATATATATTTAAGGCAGAAGACACTTTTTTTGTTTGATTTTTGGGCCACACCTGGTGGTGCTCAGGGTTTACTCCTGGCTCTGCACTCAAAAATCACTTCTGGCAGGCTCAGGGGACCATACTGGATGCTGGAGATGGAACCAGGGTTGATCCCCTAGTCAACCGCATGCAAGGCTAATGCCCTACTGCTATGCTTCAGTCTAACAGAAGATACTTTTAAGTGTGGGGACATGTTGAGGGACAGCATCACTTTTTTTCCCCTGGTTTTTGGGCCACACCCGGTGGTGCTCAGATTACTCCTGGCTTTGCTCCTGGTAGGCTCTGGGAACCATATGGGATGCCAGGGATCAATTCTGGGTCTGTCCTGGTCAGCAGCATGCAAGGCAAATGCCATACCACTGTGCTGTCGCTCAGGCTCCACAAGACAAATTTAAATTGCATTGGAGGGAGAATGGTTGTCAAGAACTTTGATCATTTGGTTCCTTGTAGCGCAGTTTGCTTATGATTTTTCAAAGTAGGCATGGGGCTCAAGAAGAAAGACCCACTGTCTGGGCCCGGAGAGATAGCACAGTGGTGTTTGCCTTGCAAGCAGTCCATCCAGGACCTAAGGTGGTTGGTTCGAATCCCGGTGTCCTGTATGGTCCCCCCTGCCTGCCAAGAGCGATTTCTGAGCAGACAGCCAGGAGTAACCCCTGAGCAACGCCGGGTGTGGCCCCCCCCAAAAAAAAATTAGAAAGACCTGTTTGAATGCTCAGGGGTTACTCCTGGCTAAGTGCTTAGAAATTGCCCCTGGCTTGGGGGGGACCATATGGGACGCCAGGGGATCGAACTGCGGTCCTTCCTTGGCTAGCGCTTGCAAGGCAGACACCTTACCTCTAGCGCCACCTCGCCAGCCCCTCTTCTTCATTTTTTAAATGATCTTTATTTAAATACTGTGATTACAAATATGATTATAGTTGTATAATTACAGTCATGTAAAGAACTTAACCAGTGCAGGATTCCCACCATCAATTTCCCAGATCTTCCTCCTCCCCACCCTACCCACACCTGTACTCAAGACAGGCTTTCTATTTTCCTCATTCATTCACATTATTATGATAGTTTTCAATGTAGTTATTTCTCTAACTGCACTCATCACTCTATGTGGTGAGCTTCATGTCATGAGCTGCACCTACATGGGAAGATGGGGGGAAATAAGGGATGGGACGGAGGCAGTAAAAGATTAAAAATGAGCTTTGTAGGGCAGTATCAAAGTCACAATACAAGATGGATATTATGCATATATAAACTATATGCATACAATACTATCAATAGGAGACCAAGGAGAAAAAATTTCCAGTGACTGTCCCAACATAAACCAGTGTTAGAGGGGTCGGAGAGAGCACAGTGGCGTTTGCCTTGCAAGCAGCCGATCCAGGACCTAAGGTGGTTGGTTCGAATTCTGGTGTCCCATATGGTCCCCCGTGCCTGCCAGAAGCTATTTCTGAGCAGATAGCCAGGAGTAACCCCTGAGCACCACTGGGTATAGCCCCCAAACCAAAAAAAAAACAAAAACAAAAAACCTCCAAAAAACCAGTGCTAGAACGGCCCGCCCTCCTCCCAAAGTGCATTCCTATTAGTGTAGGGAGAGGTTGGGGGAAAGCCTGATGACCCCTATAGAGTCCACCTGGATCGGTGTCCAGGGGAAGGCCTGGAGTTCAGGGGAGAAAGAGGGGGATGGCTGGGGGCCTGCCAAGCCTTCCAGCACTCCCCAGACTAGGGAGAAGGCCTCCGGCATGGGGACTCCCTAAATCCCATACCTGGTAAGAGCTGGCCTCCAGAATCAAAGGGGAAACCGGAAGCCAGATATCTGCCCGCCCTCCTCCCCATGCACCTCCCCCTTGGAGTACGGAGGAGGGGGGGAAGCCTGAGGGACCCCTAAGAGTCCACCTGAACCCACTTCTGGCCATCTGAGCTGGCACGCAGGGAAGGCCTGGAGTCCAGGGGAGAAAGAGGGGGATGGCTGGGGGCCTGCCAAGCATCCTAGCACTCCCCAGGCCAGGGAGAAGGCCGCGGGCAAAAAAAATTTTTTTTTAATTTTCTGATATAAAATAAAGAGTTAGGTAAATGTGTTAACCAGCTGTGGACCCGCATATTGTAAATATACTTAGGACTTGCAGGCTGGTTGTTCCCAGCCACTATCTTCTGGTGGTATCTAGTGTTGCACCATTAGCTTTAGAATATTTTTTTCTTGTTTTCCTCGTCTAAAAACTATGTGCGTCTTATGGTCAGGTGCGTCTTATAGAGTGAAAAACGTGGAAAATGGAACAGATACGGCATCACAGCAATTGAGTACAGTAGGTAGGGTATTTGCCTTGCATGCGATTGATCTGGGTTCGATCCCCAGTAACTCCTATGGTCCCTCAGATACCACTAAGAGTGAATTTTGTATGTAGAGCCAGGAGCAACCCTTGAGCATTACTGGGTGTGACCCTCAAACAAAAAACAAAGAAAATGGAAAAAGTGTCTTAGTACTTGTAATTGGATCCCCAAATGAATATTTTCATTTTTGATGTTCTTAAATAGTGGGGATCCACTCCCTGCAGTTCTTGTGTGTTTGGACGTGGTGGAACTCTGGAGCTGCCAGGGTCACATTCAGTGGTGTTGGTAGGTGGGAGAGCTGTGTGATGTGAAGATTTCACTCAGGGATTCGTATGTGCTTGGCATGAGCACTGTCACTTGGTATCTACTTGGTTTAGGGGTTTCATGGGTTTTTGGGGTTTTTTTTTTTTTTTTTTTTGGTCACACCTGGTGGCACTCAGGTTCCTCCTGGCTCTGTGCTCAAAAATCACTCCTGGCAGGCACTGGGTCCATATGGATTCGAACCACCATCCGTCCTGAATCGGCTTCCTGTAAAGCAAGCGCCCTACAGCTATGCTATCTCACCGGCCCTAGTTCAGTTATTGATAATTTCCACATTTACTACTTTTGAAGAATAACTCATCTTATTTTTTTCAGGGTAATCACTTTGATCAGTATGAAGAAGGACACTTGGAAATTGAACAAGCATCACTTGACAAGCCTATCGAATCGGTAAGATTATCAGTGTTTAATTTTGGGACATAGCGAGTTAGTCAGGTAGTGTTCGCGTGGCCCTTGATGTGAATGAAGTTAAATTTATTGATAACTTAAATTCAGGTTAGAGCCGTTTCCTTGCATGCACTACAGTAGTCCAAGTTTGGGGTATAACCTAATACTTAAGCCGGGAAGCCTAGTACGTGTTGGGATGTCAGTTTAAAAATTTAGAAACAGCCTAGAATTTTGATGGGAAATTTCATTTTGGCCCATTTTGTTTCTTTGTTCAAGATAGCAAGTTAAAGTTTAGTGCTTTTGTTAATTGAAAAAAGGGAGTAAAATGTATTTTGATCCTTTTGAAAAGACTTCACCTTTTCTGGGCAGCACAGTTACACGTGAGATATTCCATGAGACCAGTTAAGGACTCCCATTTTATTTACCAGACTCGGGTGTGACATGGAAATTAGATTTCTATTGCTTAAGAGATGTCTGGTTTTTGTTAAAAATCGTTAACTCTCTTATCACACGGCTAAATTCTAGATGCAAATACAAAGTGGTAAAACAAAAATAGTTTCCCTAACTTAATTTTTTAAAATCACAATTTTATAATCTTCCTTTCATTTCGAGGAGCCAATTTTCAAATGACATTTTGTTTCGTTAAAATGTCTATAAACTTGTCATTGTCAGTATTTAATATTTGTGCTTAAGTGTACATACTCACTAAGGGTATCAATAAGTCATTGGTAAAATGAGTACAGAATAATGTTAAAGAGGGACGTTCAGTCTTTATCGCAAAGACCCTTCCCTGCTTAAGCTGCTTTTTGGAGAAGACAGACACGGTCACTCTAGCCTTTAGTTTTACAAAACTTAACATAGTAAAGGATCAACATATATTTATGTTCCTAACTAGGTTGGTGTTGTGTGTTTGTGTGTGTGTTTAGATGTTTACAGAAATTTACACAACTTGGGGTGTTCGACATTTTTCTTCCACAGCAGTTGGCCCATATTAGCTAAGCAGCCATGATCTGGTTTGTATTGCACGGTCTGCCTTTTTTAATTTCTTCTCTAGGGTTTCTTTCTCCCTACTTCCCCTTCTTATTTCTGTTCTTCTGGTCCAGTGAACACTGCATATAGTACCTTCTGTCTTAATGTGCTGGCATGATGCTAGACTTAGGCATGGCAGTAATTGATGACGCATGTGATAATGCTGCAGAGGGAGAATTCACATTCTTAACCTTCTAAAAGTCCAGTCTTGTTTTGACAGAAACACCAAGCTCATTTTTCTAACTTAAAAACCACTGGGTTTAACCCTCCTTATTATCTTGGGAATTGAGTTATCACAAGGCAGGATTTTACAATAAAACCACTAGGCTAGCTATTTCAGTATTTTAATGCTTGAAAAAAAAATGCCCAATTTAAGTGTTTCTTTGGGTTAAAACAGAGAGCTGTCAGAAGCAAGGACCATAGTTTGTAAGGTGTATTGGTTTGTAGTATTCAATATAAGCTTATATATAATTCTGTGTATAATCTTACCTCAATAATAACATGGAACTTAAACTAAATTTGCATCCTAATTTTTATTATTACTATACTTGATATTTGGGATGTAACATCATCAACAGGGATGTGGCAGCAGTAGTTTACATACTTTGTATGTATGAGACCCTATTTTTGATCCCCCTGGCAATGGTTAATAAAATTTAAATACACCAAGTTAATGAAAACTTAATTTTTTTTTATTTGTTTTTGGGCCACACCCGGCATTGCTCAGGGGTTACTCCTGGCTGTCTGCTCAGAAATAGCTCCTGGCAGGTACGGGGGACCATATGGGACACCGGGATTCGAACCAACCACCTTTGGTCCTGCATCGGCTGCTTGCAAGGCAAACGCCGCTGTGCTATCTCTCTGGGCCCGAAAACTTAATGTTTTTTAAAGGCTTATTTTAGAACTACATATTAAGTTTTCTTTTTTGGGGGGGTCACACCCAGCGGTGCTCAGGGGTTACTCCTGGCTCTGTGCTCAGAAATTCCTCCTGGCAAGCACAGGGGACCATAAGGGATGCCAGGAATTGAACCTAGGTCCATTGAGATTGACCGCGTGCAAGGCAGATATCCTGCCGCTGTGCTGTCACTCCTGCCCCAAGTTTGTTTTTTTTTTTTTAAGAAGAAATAATTTCTTTGTCATGTGAAACGAATACTACTACTTCACATTCTCAAGATGTCTAAATCGTTGTCTAAACAACAACTAAATAGTTGATTACTAACTATAGTGGAATTGATACATGCCTACCTTATTGAAAAGCATTATCTTCTCCACTTAAAATAGCGAATAGTATAGTACTCAGATACTCATTTTTGTAAATAAGTACAAATACAGAGCTACGTATTATACTTCCAGTGAAATTTGCTCTTGAATTAGTAAAATATTTACACTTGCAATGGGCTAGTTTAGGGTAGTGGTAGGAGGAGCTTTATAGCTTATATTTTGTAGCAAATTATTTGGACATAACATTTAAAGTTAAAAAGATTTTTAAAAGAAATTCCTAAACCTGACATCAGAGATAGATATTATTCCCCTCTCTTTAGAAGACACTATCACTTAAGGAATTCCCAACAAAATACATATGTGGTAGTTAAATGACTGGCTGGCTATATTGAGCTATCTTGTTTTAAGGGGGAACTGGTGTTACTTCTTAAACGTAGTCTCTGCTGAACTAAAATCTTTCTCTGCAGCAATATCTAATGAGAGGTGCTGACTGTTTTGCTACAGCATGCAACTCAAGTGGCTGGAAATATGCAGCTTTGGGAGTCTACAGATCATTGCAGGAGCTAAAGGTTTAGTGGTTTTTGTTTTTGTTTTAAACAAAGGTAATCTGCAACAGCTGGTAATCCATGGAAGTGTCTACATAGGTTTGTGCCAAGAATGTGCCTGTTTAAGGGTTATTGTGAGTATAGGATTAAGTCTTTTTATTTTGCAATAGGATTATTTTGTTGCAGTCTTCAAGATGAAAATGAGATGCAAAAATAGGATAATACATTAAATTTTTAGTGAACTTCAGAGGTAGGTGCAGATTAGTTAGGAGATAATACAAATATTTCAATTTAAGTAAGCATGTATTAACACAGTAAAGCATTTGTAAAGTATTTTATAGTTGCTATAAAATTTTATTTTCCTCTTTATTTCAACTAACCAAATAATTTAATGAGATTTCTGATTAAGAAAACACTGTTCTGTGGCCAGAGCCATAGTACTATGGTTAGGATGTTTGCCTTGCACATAGCTAACCCGGTTTTAATCCCTAGCACCACATATGGTCCCCTGAGCACTGCCAGGAATGGTTCCTGAATGCAGAGTCAGGGATAACCCTGAGCACTGTTGGGTGTGGTCCAAAAAACAGCTAAGCAAACAAAAAGAAAACATTCTGGGACCAGAGAGACAGTACAGTATTGCCAGGCAACTTGATTATCTGAATTATAGAAGAGAAATGATAATTATTTACATTATATTTTTATTACAAAAATATTTTTTGGATCTTCAATTTTAATTATTGCTCTTTGAGTGGCTAAAGAGAGAGTACAAAGAGTAGGTAGTACAAAGGGTTGCCTTGCACAAAGCTGACCCAGGTTTGATCCCTGGGATCACATATGATCCCGTAAGTACCACCAGGAAAGATTCCTGCTTAAGTGCAGAGCCAGGAGTAACCCTTCAGTACTGCTAGATGTAGCCACCAAATCAAAAGAAAGAAAAAAAAAAAAAACTGCTTTATGAGATTTTAGGCCCTAAACTTTCTAGTTATGACCTTAACATATTTAAAGATAAAATATTCATCAAGTGAGGGGCCAAAGAGATAGTACAGCAGGTAAGGATCTTACCTGGCATGCAGCCAACCTGAGTTTGATCTCTTGCACCATATATAGTCCTCCCAGCCCCTCCAGGAGCAATCTCTGTGCATAGAGCAAGAGTAGACCCTGAATAGTGCCTAGTGTGGCCACCCCGCCCCCCCTCAAAAAAAAAAAAAAAGGCAAAGAGATCTGATCTAAAGCATATTTTAGTCTAGGATTCTATTTAGTTGTTTAGGTTATATGATCCCTGTAGGAAGTCAAAAAATAAGATTGAAAAATAATTATAAGTGTTAATTGTAGATAGAATCCTACATCACAGGCTTTAAAACATTTTGTGAGTGTTGTAGTTGGAAATACAACTACTCATCAGCTATTCTTTGTTCTACCTGACTCATTAAAATCCTGTCTTTATAGCTCAGGTTGACTGCATTTTAAAAACTAATTTAGTTTCCAAACATCAGTTGCTGATACTTAGTTTACTCTTCTTAAGATTTAGATATGTATGCAAAATTGGGTTTTGTCACGTTGCATATCTGTTCAGATCTGTGGACTCCACTAGTTCCAAACTGTAACTGTTAAGACTGCTGATTTGACACTTTGCAGTGACCAGATGTGTACTGCACTATAAATAATGTGCTTCTTGGAGCTGAATGGTGTAGCATTACTATATGGCTTTTCTCTCTAGTCTTCATTGTGTCATCTGTAGTGAGCTTAGATTTTTGTTTTGGGAATTTTTTCAACTTGTCTGCATGGTAGCATTTGATTTTGCTTCTAGAGACGAATACACAGTCAGCAAAGCTTACAATCCACTCAAGTGACTTAACGTTTTTGTCACTGTTGATTTGTGTTAAATGGTGCAAAATTAAGTGTGGCTGTCAACTGAAAAAAAAATTCAGTGTGGAATTTCATATTAATCTAGTTACTGCCATAATTTTAGTTTTCCTTACATATTTTATTTCCTGGTATAAAAACATGGAATTGGTTCTGAGAGATAACTCAGTTGGCTGAGTACTTGCTTTACATGCAGATGGCCCAGGTTAAAGATTCCTGGTACCATATGTTCCCCCAGCACAGAACCAGGAGTAGACTATTGGGTATGGTCTAAAAGAAGAGAAAGAAAGAAACCTCATACAGTAAAGTAGTTTTTCTTTTTTTTTTAAATTTTGGCACACAGTGATGCTTCAGAAGAGACTGCACTCCGGAATTATTCCTGGCAGTGCTCAGTGCTCAATGCCAGGCACTGAACCTAGGTCAGCTGCATGCAATGCAAGCATCTTACCTGCTACACTATTCCTCTGGCCCCAGCAAATAGATTTTTGTTTGTTTTTTTGGGTTCCCATCTGTCTTTAAATACAGATTGACGTTGCTGTTGTCAAAACGACCATTGTTACCATTGTTGGAATAGATAAAAAGTTTCTGTGAGGGGCCGGGCGGTGGCGCTGGAGGTAAGGTGCCTGCCTTGCCTGCGCTAGCCTAGGACGGACCGCGGTTCTATCCCCCGGCGTCCCATATGGTCCCCCAAGAAGCCAGGAGCAACTTCTGAGCGCATAGCCAGGAGTAACCCCTGAGCGTCACAGGGTGTGACCCAAAAACCAAAAAAAAAAAAAAAAAAAAAGTTTCTGTGAAATTTTACTACTGGATATCTAGGTAATAAATAAAAATGTTAAAGCATAACGCAATTAATGAAGATTTTTGTGTGATGATATATGCTTTAGCATATTGATATTGTTTATAATATTCATTTGTTATTTATTTTTTTTATTTTTGTTTTTTGAGCCACACCCGGTGACGCTCAGGGGCTGCTCCTGGCTATGCACTCAGAAATCGCTCCTGGCTCGGAAGCATATAGGATGCCAGGGATCGAACTGAGGTCCGTCCTGGGTCAGCTGTGTGCAAGGCAAACACCCTTCCGCTGTGCTGTCACTCCGGCCCCAATTTTTTTCTCATTTTTTATTTTTTTATTTTTTTTTGGTTTTTGGGTCACACCCGGCGGTGCTCAGGGGTTTCTCCTGGCTGTCTGCTCAGAAATAGCTCCTGGCAGGCACGGGGGACCATATGGGACACCAGGATTCGACCAACCACCTTAGGTTCTGAATGGGCTGCTTGCAAGGCAAACACCGCTGTGCTATCTCTCTGGGCCCACATTTTTTTTTAAAGATCTTCCCTTTTTTTATTTTTTGGGTTTTGGGGATTGAACCTAGTGCCACATATATACAAAGCATGTAAAACCTCAATGCCTGAAAAATTTTCTCATTTGAAAATTATATGCTGGGACCAGAGTGATAATTCATTGGGTAGGTTGCTGCCTTGTATGCAGCTGACCTGGGTTCAATCCCCTGAACCCCAGATAGTCTCCCAGGCTCACCAGGAGTGGTCACTGAGTACTGCCTTGTGTGGCCAAAAAAATAAAAAAATTTAAAAAAATTAAAAAGAAAATTACATCCTTTGCCACACATATAATAATAGAGTGGACTAAAGGGTAAAATGTAGCGCTTAAATTATTATTGAACTTTAAAATTAGGAAAAAAGGAATTGCCATCTAGGTAATGTAGTTGAAAAAAGTGAATTTTGAGCTATTTCATGATTTACCAGAACTTTATGTTCCAAGAGAGTGCCACACCATTTTATATGTAGAAAAATCTTAGGCAAAGATTAACTGCTTTAGTAATTACTTTCACCTATTTGATTTGTGTGTGTGTATGGATCACACTTAGTGGTGCTGAGGTCTTACCCTGGAGAGCTCTGTGCTCAAGGGTCATTGCTAGCAAGGCTCAGGAAACTGTATAAGGTGCCAGGGATTGAACTCAGGCTGGGTGTGCTCAAGGCAAGCATCTTACCCACTGTACAATTTCTCTAGCCCCTAATAATTATTTTTAAAGTTAACGTTTTTATGTGCACTTAAATTATAAATAGCCTCTATTGTGCCTATCTATATCATGAATCAAAATGGAAAAAAGATCTTAATTTATCTAGGACTCCTCAACAGTCCTTGGGTATTTGGGGGAATCCATGCTGTGCTGGGGATTGAACTCTGTTTCATGCAAATCTAGCCGTTTGAGCTATCTACCCAGCCTCCCTTTGAGCATTTTTTTGTTCTATGAGATTATAAACTCCATATTGTCTGTTTTATTCAAAATAAAAATTTTAGTTGCTTACAGTAAAGTAGTAAGCAATTACTTTTTTTTTTGGTATAAGTGTACGTAGTAAGATACGTTTTTATTTTGGGGGGTGGATTTGGATATGCTCAGGGATTACTCCCAGCTCTGCACTCAGGAATCACTCCTAGAGTGCTTGGGGGAGTCATATGAGATGCTGTGGTCAAGCACAGGTTGGCTGTGTATGCCTGGCATGTGCCCTCCCTGCTGTACTACCTGGCCTCAAGATAGTTTTTATTGAATGAAACTTAGCAAGAATGAGGGAAGAGGAAGTATTAGTTCAAGAGAGAACACACTTCCCCAGAGTGGGGAAAGAGCAAGCAAGATACCAAGGTACATTTCAAAGAGGGGGGGGCACAGTTTGAAGAGCAAGTAAGTAGTTACCTTTTTTTTTTTTTTTTTTGGTTTTTGAGTCACACCTCGCACCGCTCAGGGGTTACTCCTGGCTCTAGGCTAAGAAATCACTCCTGGCAGGCTCTGGTGACCATATGGGATGCCGGGATTCGAACCACCAACCTTCTGCATGCAAGGCGAATGCCTTATTTCCATGCTATCTTTCTGGCCCCTCTTTTTTTAATTTTTGAAGTGTTTTGTTTTAGGGCCACACCCAGAGATGCTCAGGAGTTACTGAGACTCTTTACTCAAGAATTAACTCCTGTCTATGCACAGGAAACCATGTGGGATGGCAGAGATTGAGCTCAGGTTGGCTGCTTGCAAAGCAGCAGTTTCCCTACCTACTGTACTCTCTGGCCCCAGTAATTACTATTTTAGAAATTCTTATTTCCTTCTGTGTCACGATTACCAGTTTGGTAATAAATTATTATTAATTAAATATGGGGGGTGTTGGGCCACACCCGGTGGTGCACAGGAGTTACTACTCCTGGCTCTGCACTCAGAAATCACTCCTGTCAGGCTGAGGGGAGCATATGAAATGCCAGGTATCAAACTGGGTCTGTTGCTTGCAAGGCAAGCGCCTTACACGCTGTGCTATCACTCTGGCCCCATATTAATTATTAAATGACTATGCCATCCTTTATATTCATAGGAATAATTGGCAAAGTTACAGTCCTAAACAGAATATATTACTTTAACAGGTTGGCTTTTTTTTTTTTTTTTTTTTAACCTGAACTTAGCAATGTTCAGGTATCATTCCTGGCCCTGTACCCAGAAATAACTTTTAGCAGTATCCAGGGGACCATATGGAATGTCAGGGACAGAACCCATGTCAGGTGTATGCAAAGCAAGTGCCCTTCCTGCCCTTGGTTGGCTATTTTCTTCTTACTCTTCCACAATGAAAATTTTTATCATCTTAAGGCAGTCTCTTTTCCCCTTTTCATTGTACCTTTCTTGTACCCGTGATTTTTTTTTTTTTTTTTTGTGGCTTTTGGGGTCACACCCGGCAGTGCTCAGGGGTTACTCCTGGCTCCATGCTCAGAAGTTGCTCCTGGCAGGCACAGGGGACCATATGGGATGCCGGGATTCGAACCGATGACCTTCTGCATGAAAGGCAAACGCCTTACCTCCATGCTATCTCTCCGGCCCCGTACCCGTGATTTTTAAGTGTTTTGGAGTTTTTACTAGTGTTTTATAAAACTCTTTTTCTCTAGGAGCATATCAGCCTTTCTACAATAATGGGGCTGCATTTTTCCTTCCAGAGCAGGCAGTCTGAAATGATAGGGAAGATCTAGATTTTCTGTATGAGTCACTCATATATTCTAGGAGGTGGGTGAAGGAAAGAAGTTCTAGAAAATACATCTTTTGTTTTGATGTTTTTTATTAGAATATCAAGGACACAGAATGGCATGTTATTGTAATCTATGATGCTAGAGATAGAGTGCAGGAGGTAAGGCACTTGCCTTCTATGTGGCTGTGGTGGCTGCGACCCTGGTTCAAGTCCTCAGCACCACATTGTTCTCTGAACATTGCAAGGGAGGGCCTGAAGTGCCCCTGTATCCCAATGATATTTTTAATGTAGTTCCGTTTATATGTGGAAATATATTCCCTGCTCATACTTGGGAAAGTATATTAAAACAAAGAATTATTTTCACCTTAATTTTAGAAAAGCAATACTCACTGTCACTTTGAATCAAAAATTAATTTTGAGGTGACAGCCAGCCATCTTGAGTGGTTTTGTAAAAGTGGTGCTAATGTGTATGATTCTGAAATTTTCTTTTTCTCCCTTTCCCCTAACATTTGCTTTTTCTTTCACTGTTGTCAGTCATAACACACTGCTCTTGAATCTCTCAGCTGGTCTTGACTCATGAATTACTTATGCTTTCACTCTTTTTTAATAAATACATTAATTGCAAGTAGTGAATTGAAAACAAGACAAAAGAAATCGACCATTAGTGATTGGACAGTTTCTTACTTTGTGTTACATTTAACTGTTCTTTTGACAGCCCAGTTTTTAAAGCCAGGTTCGTATGGAAATGCTTTCACTCCACTTGCACTGCTTTTGGAAATAGCGTACTGCTTCATCTGTCTGTTTATTTTAGTGCATTCATAATATAACGGTCAGCATAATGTCTCATCTCCACTTATCCAAAGATTGAGTTTTCTTAATTAAAGTAAAGGGGCAACAATTTTTGTCAGCATTGTTTCATATACCAAATCTTTTTTAAGTTTAGTTTTAATATTAGCCTAGTAAAAGATTAAATAGTAGTCAATTTACATCATCTTAGAGTTATGCTGTTATCCTCTTGTCCGTTCTCTAGCTATTTAGGTTGGAAGGATATAAGGATTTTATATACAGGTAAGTATTTTTGCTTAGTAGTAAAAGGCTTTTTTTTTTATTACTGTTTCATTGGTTTATTTGTATTAATACAGTAGTTTCTAAAAATGAGTTGTTTATGATAGCTAGTTGCTAAGTACTAATTAAGAGGATGCTTCTATGGACTATTAAATTGTGAGTAGAAAGCACAGTGGATAGGACATTTGCCTTGAAGGTGGTTGACTCAGATTCAATTCCCAGTGTCCTATATTGTCCCCTGAGCTTGCCAGGAGTAACCCCTGGCCCAAAAGGAAAAAAGTGGGGCCGGTGAGGTGGCGCTAGAGGTAAGGTGTCTGCCTTGCAAGCGCTAGCCAAGGAAGGACTGTGATTCCATCCCCGGTGTCCCATATGTTCCCCCCAAGCAGGGGCAATTTCTGAGCACTTAGCCAGGAGTAACCCCTGAGCATCAAACGGTGTGGCCTGAAAAACAAAACAAAACAAAACAAAAAAAAAAAGGAAAAAAGTGAAGAAGAGCCTATGTGGAGTTTTTGTGATATCTAATAATATGCAAGCTATAACATTTTTATTTAATGAAGCTTGCTTAGAAAGACTTGAGGAGGGGCCGGAGAGATAGCATGGAGGTAAGGCGTTTACCTTGCATGCATAAGGTCATTGGCTTGAATCCCGGCATCCCATATGGTCCCCTGAGCCTGCCAGGAGTGATCTCTGAGCGTAGAGCCAGGAGTAACCCCTGAGCGCTGGCCGGGTGTGACCCAAAAATCAAAAATCAAAAACCAAAAAAAAAAAAACCTGAGGAAAAAAGAAAGAAAAGAAATATGTGTTCAAGGGCCAGAGTGATAGCACAGCCGTAGGGCATTTGCCTTGATCGTTGCTGACCCGGGACAGACCTGGGTTTGATCCCCGGCATCCCATACGGTTCCTTGAGCCTGGTAGGAGCTATTTCTGAGCACAGAGCCAAAAATAACCCCTGAGCACTGCTAGGTGTGGCCTAGAGAGAGAGAGAGAAGGAGAGAACAGCGAGAAGAAAGAGGGAGGGAGGGAGAGAGGGAGGAAGAAACATGTGTTCAAGAGTACAGGCTTCTCCTAAGTGAAAAAATAAACAAAGAGACGTAGATTGAAACAAGCAAGTCAGGTAAATAGGGGTGTAAGGGAGAATGTAGGCTTGAAGAACAAGCTGGCTTTATTTTTTAAAATACATTGATTTCAGGAAATATCAGAGTAATTAATATCAGATTAACACTAATTATGCTATAATATCTATTGAACATCTTGTTACAGTTTTTAAATGTTTTCCTTTGGATGAAACATTTTTATCAGATAATTTTTTTTAATTTTAACTCTGTCTCAGTGCTTCACCGAATTTTTAAACAGCAAAGAATTGGACAGAGGTCTGCAGAGATGTCTAAGATAATTGAACTTTTATACAAAAGCTGGCAGTTAATTGTTGTTTTGTGTCTTTTCATAGATTGTACATTGAACGCCTTTTTCAGTGGGCTCCTAGGAAGATGAGACATTATGTGTATTGGTTTTTTCTTCCCTACCTGCACTAATGGTTCTTTACTGTTAACTTATTGCTAGGCCTGTTCCATTCTAACATTTTAGCATTTTTGTTAGATTACATGTTGAAATGCATCACTCAGTCTGTGCTTGAGCTCATTTTATTTTCTGTTTAATCAGTTTAATTTCTTGTTTTTACTAACCTCACTGTTTTTTCAGTTTAATATTGGCTGCATGCTAGTTAAATATTTTATTACATATATATATATTTTAAACCAATCAAGTCTAGCCTGGATTTTGCTCTGATTGTTTTTGTTTTTGTTTTTTTTTTTTTAGGGGTGGGGGGAACAATCTTACACTTACAACTTAATTTGTATTATGAAAGCCTGACACATAAACAAGATAACACTATGTAGATTTTCTTCTTTAAAAATATCTTTCAGTGTTGTGTAGGTGGTGGGATATGATTGTATAAAAATCTTGATTTTATGTTTTTTAAACTTTATAAATGTATTCTACCCCCTTTCCCCTTTGTTTTTTTTTTTCCTTTTTAAAGTGTTATTTACAATAGTTGCCCAGCACACTATCAGAAAGGGCCCTTCCCTCTCCCCCCATGTTCTTCCCATATTAAATGACAGTGAGCACTTCTTTTGTCCCTAATGTCCCTTTTATTAGACACATTGACCCTATTGCACCTTTTGCATGCATATATGTAGAATTATTGTTCATCACCTGTTTAAATATCACTAGGAAGGGAAGAATATATTATTGGAATATTTTTGGTTTGTCTCTCTGTTCTGTCTGTCAGGATAATATTGGACATCGCTTACTCCAGAAACATGGGTGGAAGCTGGGCCAGGGATTGGGAAAATCTCTTCAGGGTAAGTTATTTTTTACATATACCAAAAAAAAAAAAAAAAAAAAAAGGAAAGAAAAACTGTTTCTGATGAAGATCTTTTGCTTGAATGTTTGTTGTCTTAAAAAAAAAAAACAACCAAAACCCACGAGAACCTCCCTGCTTTCCCCCCTCCCCCCTCCCCTAGAATAGTCTGTTTTTCCTATAACTGCATTTTAAAATCACCCTTAAGCTAATAATTTGCAAGAGTAAGCTGCTGTGTGTCATGAAAACGTAAAACATGTAGCTCAACCTGTTTACATTTTTTCCATGGAGGTGAATGGTGGGTGGTATAAAAGAAGTACGCGGTGTCAGAACATGCTTTTTTTGTATAATTTAAGTGATATATACTGTGATTTCAGTATTATAAAGCGAACCATTTAATGGCAGAACTTAATTTTTGCCTTCTCAAATTCTCCCTGAACTTAGTAATTACCTTATATTTTTCTCTATGGTCAGAATCCATATAGTAATAGATACAAATTAACCTATCTGAAACATAATGGAAGCAGAGGTTTCCTCATGCTTTCTGAGCAAAGAGGACAGTTTTTGGGTTCAGACCAACTCTAGAAAATGAATGTTTAAAATTGCCCTGCTGCATTTATTTTTTCCTTTATACTAATCATTTGCATAAAAAACAATAATACTTCTGCTTCATAGTTTTTCTTTTTTTTTTTCTTTTTTTTTTTTTGGTTTTTGGGCCACACCCGTTTGACGCTCAGGGGTTACTCCTGGCTATGTGCTCAGAAATCGCCCCTGGCTTGGGGGGACCATATGGGACGCCGGGGGATCGAACCGCGGTCCTTCCTTGGCTAGCGCTTGCAAGGCAGACACCTTACCTCCAGCGCCACCTACCCGGCCCCTGCTTCATAGTTTTTCAATATTGGAAACCAGCCAACTCCACTCACCTTAGAGTTTCCTTGTACTTACTAAAAAGCTTCTGTTTTTCCTTTTGAAGATATTAACTTTACTCAGAAGTGGAAATTAACTGTACTTCTGCTTCTGGTGATGGATGGAACTTACTATCTTTTGGTGAAGATTGTGCTTTTGTTGACAAGTTCTTTAAATTTTGAAATTGGATTTCCATTATTTTAATGGAAGAAGATATTTATTTATTTGTTTATTTATTTATTTATTTATTTATTTATTTTTTGGTGTTTGGGTCACACCCGGCGTTACTCAGGGGTTACTCCTGGCTATCTGCTCAGAAATAGCTCCTGTCCCACATGGGACACCGGGATTCGAACCAACCACCTTTGGTCCTGGATCAGCTGCTTGCAAGGCAAATGCCGCTGTGCTATCTCTCCGGGCCCTAGATATATTTCAATTTTAAAATGTTTTTGAATTTTATTGATTGATTGGCTTGGGGGCCATACCCAGCGGTGCTCAGGGGTCACTCCTGGCTCTTACTCAGAAATCACCCCCGGCAGGCTGGGGGACCATATGGCATGCCAGGAATAGAACTGGGTCCTTCCTGGTCGGCCACATGCAAGGCAAACGCCCTGCCGCTGTGCTTTTTTTTTTTTTTTTTTTTTTGGTTTTTGGGCCACACCCGTTTGACGCTCAGGGGTTACTCCTGGCTATGTGCTCAGAAATCGCCCCTGGCTTGGGGGGACCATATGGGACGCCGGGGGATCGAACCGCGGTCCTTCCTTGGCTAGCGCTTGCAAGGCAGACACCTTACCTCCAGCGCCACCTACCCGGCCCTGCCGCTGTGCTTTCTTCCCTGCCCCTATTTCAAGTTTATTATTAGTCTGTTCTTTGGGAGAGTTAGATTTGGTTTGGATTTTGGCTCTGTGCTCAGAAATCGCTCCTGGCAGGTTCGGGGGGACCACTTGGGATGCCAGGAATCGAGCCCAGGTCTGTTCTGGGTTGGCCGTGTGCAAGGCAAACACCCTACTGCTGTGCTGTCACTCCGGCCGGCCCCAAAATTTGTTTTTCTACTTACTCATCTCAATACAGTGAATATTCAACAATTAAGAGCAATTTGCATTTTTTTGTTAGCTGTGCTTAGGACTTACTGGCTCTGCATTCAGAAATCACTCCTGGTTGGCTCAGGAGAATATAGGGGATGCTGGGGATTGAACCTGGATCTGCTGGTACAAAGCAAGCACCTTATCCGCTGTACTCCAGCCCCATCTATTGTTTAGACCCAGGTTTCCTGGCTTATATAACCTACTGCCTTTTCATACAAAACGTTGAATTACACCCAAGGCTGCGACTACCTCCCCATTTCCAGTGATGTATTTATTGACACTTGAAACTTTAGGCCTTGAGTTTTCTAAGTCCAGAAAAGAAATAGGCTTGAAAGAGAATCTTGAAAGAGTTTGTTTGCATAGATAGTGGTTTATTTGCATAGATGTACATGTTTGCTTGAAATAAATGGAAGTAGAAGGTCTAAAGTATGGATTTGATTTTTCTCCATGATCTGAAACATCTCTCTTTTAGAAATACTTGTGGATTATTAATGGTCTCTTCCTTCACAGAAGGAAGTAAATTTTAGGACATTTTTTAATTGCTAGAAAATCTGTTGGATTCGAGACATTTCCTTTGCTGGCATTGAGATGTTCAGATACAGGTTGGAGTCAGCAGACAGTACATGCATGCTTAAGGAGAGAGATAAGGGAATGGAGTGATAGGATAGTGTTTAGGGCACTTGCCTTACATCAGCTGATTTGGTTCCATTCCCAGCATCCCATATGGTACCCTTGGTCTCTAGGAGTGATTCCTGAGTGCAGAATCAGGAGTGACATTTGACTATTTTGCTGGGGTGTGTGTGTGGGTGTGGGAAGGATGGAGTTAAAAGGAAGAAGGGGAAGTGAGGGAGGGAGGAAGGGAGAGAGGAGAGAGGTATTTACTGACATTGGGGGTGACAAGAAATTATTTTAATCTTCAAGAATATTTAAGCATTTTGGTTCTCTTTGTTTCTTCATTTATTCCCCCTTTTCCTTTTGCTACTCTCTGTTAAGACTGGCTACAGTAGGGGAGGTCACACACAATTGCTATATGTTCGCATATTTTATTTGCTCTATTTTCATGCACTCTCTGCACTGGAGGCCACACATCCTATTGGGTTGCTGGGGATCCTAGACACAGACGGCAGTGATAGCATCTTCAGTCATGGGTCCATGCTTGTGGGATAGTACTGGGCATCTGACTTACGATCTCACACTTGCAAAATAGCTGCCCTGCTATCCTTGGGCCCCTAGATTGTTGTTGTTGTTGTTGTTGTTTTTTCTCTCCTGATTTTTAGGCCACACCTGGTGGTGTTCAGGGGCTATTCCTGATTCTAAGTTCAGGAATCACTCCTGGCAGACTTCGGAGACCATCTGGGATGCCAGGGATCAAACCTGGGTCAGCCACATGCAAGGCAAATGCCTTATCTGCTATACTATGCTCTGCCCCCTCTTTAAACATTCTTTAAATAATTTATCTTTAAACTTGAGCTCCTTGAAAAGAGAAGACTCATAAAGTCATTATTTTAAATACAAGGGAAATTCGAAACCCAACTCCAGCAACCCCATAGTCTTCTCCTATTGTTGCAAGAATATACAAGACACAAATATACCATCTCTCTCTCTTTTTTTTCCTTGCTATTTTTTTGGGAATCATACAGAGAGGTAACCTTTGTTTTTGCTTATTTGGGCGCTCTGCACTCGGAAATTAGTTCTGGCAGTGTTTAGAGGGTCATATGGGATGCTGGAGTTTGAACCTGCATCTGCCCTGAGCAAGGCAAGCACCTTATCCTCTATATTATCTCTGATCCCTCAGGTAACTTTTTTTTTTTTTTTTTTTTTGTGGTTTTTGGGTCACACCCGGCAGTGCTCAGGAGTTATTTCTGGCTCCAGGCTCAGAAATTGCTCCTAGCAGGCACAGGGGACCATATGGGGCACCGGGATTCGGGATTCGAATCGATGACCTCCTGCATGAAAGGCAAATGCCTTACCTCCATGCTATCTCTCCGGCCCCCCTCAGGTAACTTTTGACAATAACTTAGCATAGTTATTGAACCTGGGCCTCCTAATGCAAAATACAAGCTTAGCCCACAGAACTGAGTTTTCTCCTGGTCCTTAATTTGGGGAGGGGGACAGGGAGACACCTGCAGGGCTCAGGGATCATTCTGAGCTCAGAAATCATTCCTGGCAGGTTCTGGGAACTATATGGAATGCTGGGGATTGAACCCAAGTTGATTGAGCCAATGCAAACATTCTACCTTCTGTGCTTTTGTTCCATTCCCTATTTTTAAGTGTGTAACTTAATATTGTTGTGCAAACCTCTCCTGTTTGGAATGGCTAAATACAGTGATTTTGTGGTTTGTTTAATTGCTGTGAGTTATAGAGTCAGTCATAACTGTGTTTCACATGCACAACGTCTCAGCACCAGTGCCTTTACTACTGTCCTCTTTCCTCCACCTCTGTCTCCACTTTACCTCCTGCCCCTCAGCCTGCCTCTGTACTAGGGACTTTTTATTTTTTTCCTTTTAGGCTCTGTGGTTTACTGTAGTGTTACTGATAGGGTATCATGCATAGCACTTTACCTTGTGTCTGCAACCTGTTCTCGTCCAGAGTGATCATCTCTATCATTGTCCTAGTGGCCCTTTCCCTGACCTGTCTCCCTCCCCTTACAAGTGGCAAGATGTCTACTAAGAAACATTTCTCCTGCTCTTCCTTTCTATTTAGTCT